>NW_008414686.1:0-282 GCF_000622305.1 Nannospalax galili | reverse complement strand
TTTTTTTCATTCTTTCCTCAAATAAGGAAAGGTCAAGGGAAGGAAGGAGAAAACAGGGGGTGTGCATGGGGCAGAGTCATCAGAATGTATTATATATGTGTGAAATTGTCAAAGGACAAAATTTATTAATAAAAACATAAAAGGAAACAAGCTCACATTTTTTACTTGTTCTGGAAGATGGAGACCATTTCGTTTTCCCATTGTAACTGATTTTTCCAGCTATCACTTGGCTTCAGGCTTTATCTTCTTCAAATCACAGTTTTCCTGAAATTAACAAGCATG
>NW_008414685.1:0-282 GCF_000622305.1 Nannospalax galili | reverse complement strand
TTGCAAAAGCAGCTAGTATTCATAACCATTGAGCTATTTCTTCAGCTTCTGTTTCTGGATTTTACATTAATATTCACATAAGATGCAGCTGTTGCTATGCCCATTATACATGACAAGTTTTTGAAATACATTTGGGTGAAGAAATAATTCATGGCTACTTCACAAAAATTTTATAGCTCTTATGAGGTTTCTGAAACAACTACATATAATATGCACAATAATAATAGAATATTTTACATATTTTAATTTATTGCAAAAAATAAATGGCACAAATATTTTGCA
>NW_008414684.1:0-282 GCF_000622305.1 Nannospalax galili | reverse complement strand
CAATGTGTCATCACAATGCTCCAATGTGTCATCACAATGCTCCAGTGTGCCAGAACTATGGCCACATGTGCCATTATATTGCACCAATGTGCCATCTCAATGTAACGTTATGACTTCACAATATTCCATTGTACCATCACAAAGCTCACTGTTCCATCACAAATCGCCTTTCTGTCATTACAATGATCCATTCTGTCTTCACCACACTCAATACGCAAACACGGTGCTCAGTGTCCCCTCACAATCCCCTAATGTGATATCACAATGGTACAATGTGACAAC
>NW_008414683.1:0-282 GCF_000622305.1 Nannospalax galili | reverse complement strand
GGGACACTTTAAATGAGGAAACACTTATTGTAATCAAGATACATCTATTTAACATATTGAAATATGACGATGGAAGGACAGGAAAAATCTTAGGCCATTAATTTAGAGAGAATACAGTACATAAATATTACCATCTTAAACAGATCAGATGAAAATATTATAAACACTTCCCTAGAATGCAATGGGTGGATCTGCACCAAGGGGGTAGTCCAGAGGTCTGGGGTGCCAAGAGCAGAAGCTGGCCTGTACCCAGGGCTAGAAGCAGAATTGGATGTGGAATCC
>NW_008414682.1:0-282 GCF_000622305.1 Nannospalax galili | reverse complement strand
CTCTGCTAATCAGGTGATTGAAGGCCCAACCTGGAGTCAGTCCAGCCTCATGCAATTCGGCTGTTTCCACCTTCGTTTCCTTCCCTGCGAAAGGTATGCCCTGTAGGGTCCCCTCAAACACAAACTTCCTCAGCCTGTCTGCTTTTCTGCTGGCTTCCTGTACGGATTGTCCTGGGGCTGGTTGGCATGCTCTCAAATGTTACAAGGCCATAGTTGGCATATCCCATAGAAGAAGATTAATATATTACTGTTTTGTTTTTACAAAAATTAAAAACGTCCACA
>NW_008414681.1:0-281 GCF_000622305.1 Nannospalax galili | reverse complement strand
GAACTCACAGAGATCTGCCTGCCTCTGCCTGATGAGTACTGAGATTAAAGGCGTGCGCCATCATACCAGACCCTTACTGTTTGTCTTACACTGCACTCCAAGCTGTCCTAGAGCTCACTCTGTAGCCCAGGTTGGTCTCAACCTCATGGCAATCCTCTGCCTCTGCCTCCACATACTGGGAATCCAGGCACTAGGATCACAGCCACCACACCTAGCTCTTCAGACTTTTTGAATGCACTGTTCAAATTTTCTCTGCAGAGGTGAGATTGAAAAAAAAAAAA
>NW_008414680.1:0-282 GCF_000622305.1 Nannospalax galili | reverse complement strand
TAGAATTACGAAGCAAGACCTTAAAATTGCCTCAAACTTAACCTTCACTGCTTATTAGCAATTAGTGTGCAAAGAATACAGCATAATGGCAGCAGTTCAATGAATAAAACTTCTCTTTCACCTTCATAATTTATTACACTGTCATACATTAAAATGTCTATGTGGAACTAGAGAGATGGCTCAGTGGCTTAGAGCATGTGCTGTTCTTGCAGAGGACCTGAAATTTGTTCCCAACACCCACGCAGCTCACAACCACCTATAACTCCAGTTCCAGTGGATCCA
>NW_008414679.1:0-282 GCF_000622305.1 Nannospalax galili | reverse complement strand
CCTCACAAAAATGCCCAGAGTACTGTCCCCAAGATAATTCTATAGTCTGTTAAGTTGACGATCAAAATAAACCATCACAGTGGTTGATATTAATTCACTGAGTTTCTCTTTGCATTGGTTCCTTGCTCATGAATATTATTATACAATTTATTGCAAAAAGTTGAATAAAGTTAAATGTTTTATAACTGATTTTCTATGCATTTTCTACCTCTTATTCAAAAAACTGAGATGAAGGCTCACACAGATTGCAAAGTACCAGGGTAACATAATTCAAAGCAAAAT
>NW_008414678.1:0-282 GCF_000622305.1 Nannospalax galili | reverse complement strand
TAGTAGATTAGGTTAATGGAGGTGAAAGACACCCCCCACCCGAATTGCATGGAGCCCCATCCCCTGGGCTGGAGTCTCATGACTCAGCACAAAGGAGACGGGGTCTGAGAAGCAACATCCATCTTCCTCTTCTTCCTGACTGAGTTTTCAGTTTGACTGGATGCCGCAAGCTCTCTCTACTAGGACTTCCCTGCTGTGAACTCTACCCAGAAACAGTGAGTCAAAATAAACCCTTCCTTCCTCTTCAGCAGCAGGACAAGTAACAAATACACCAGGAAATTA
>NW_008414677.1:0-282 GCF_000622305.1 Nannospalax galili | reverse complement strand
ATGACAGAATGCATGAAATTATGTGGGTGGTCTACAGAGCAGTGCAGATGGGGGGGCTCTAAATGTGATTAAGATCTATTGTATGAAATTCGCAGAAAATTCAATAAAAATGTACATAGAAAAAGTAAAAGTAAATTAATTAAAACATAAAACATTTATATTTTTAGAGATTGAGGCATGATAGTCTATTTTTTTCTGATAACTACAAAGTCTTAGAATAATCTGCCATATCTTTTTTTTTTAAATTAGAAGAAGCATTTCATTACAACAGCATTAACCTAT
>NW_008414676.1:0-282 GCF_000622305.1 Nannospalax galili | reverse complement strand
TTTACTTTGCAGCACTGTACTACAAAGACCTACAGCTTCCTCCATCCCCTCTTCCACCTCCCTGGGAAATGGTCCTTGCTTTGGCTCTGCTTTGTACAACTCATGTGACCAAACTGGAAGGGACTCACAGGAAGAGGACAGCAACTCACCTCTCAGCTCCTGATGGCCTGAACAGGGGCTGGTCACGGCTGGTCTGCATTTGCAACACTTTGCAGCTGGAGACTGAAAATACTTTGTTACCAATGCACCCACAACTCCATGGTTGCTGTGATTTGTTTGTTT
>NW_008414675.1:0-282 GCF_000622305.1 Nannospalax galili | reverse complement strand
CTCAGGTCATCAGACTTGCATGACAAGCAGTTATACCTGCTGAGCCATCTCCCCAGGGCAGTAGATGGTTTTAATAAAGTATTAGTATTTGTGAATTGAGGTAGGATCTCCATCTATCAAATAGATTAAGGCTTCCTTCTGGGCATAAAATAATGTTGCTTTTTTGTAGGTCAGGACAAGGAAACGGATTGAAAGGGAAAAGCAAATTTGTTGATATTAAGACAGTTCACGTTGCATTACTTAAAGGGTTAAACCATAGAGAGTTTTAAAAAATATTTTATT
>NW_008414674.1:0-281 GCF_000622305.1 Nannospalax galili | reverse complement strand
ACGTGACATGACCATGTGTACGTCAGAGGGGTTAGGTGACACGACCATCTTCATGACAGAGAGGGCAGGTTAAACGAAGATGTGCACGTCAATGTGGGGAGGTGACACGACAATGTGAACGACAAAGAGGGCAGGTGACACGACCCTGTGCACGTCAGAGGGGGTAGGTGTCACCACCATATGCATATGAGAAAGTGCAGGTCACTTGACTATCTGCACGTCAGAGGGGCCAGGTGACACGACCATCTGCACGTCACAGGTGGCAGGTGACAAGACCATCT
>NW_008414673.1:0-282 GCF_000622305.1 Nannospalax galili | reverse complement strand
ATTGTCCATTGTGATGGGATACTGAACATTGTGATGGCACAGTGGAGAATTGTGAATTAATTATAGAGCGTTTTGATGGCATATTGGAGCACAGTGATGACACATTGAAGCATTGTCATGTCACATGAAACATTGTAGTAGCACACTAGGGCATTGTAAAGACCCATTTGGGCATTGTGGTTGCTTTTTGAGGATGGTGATGACACTGCTGCACTGTGAAGATACACTACTGCACTCTGATGGCACACTGTGGATTGTGATTGCAGAAAAGAGTATTTTGAA
>NW_008414672.1:0-282 GCF_000622305.1 Nannospalax galili | reverse complement strand
AAATGTTAAGGTTGGATGGAACCATGAGAATATACAAAGAATCAATTATTTATTTCAACTGCAAGTGATTCTGTAAGTATCTCAGTACAACTTTTTTTGAAAAAAAAGTTCACATTAAAGAAAAAACACCTAGGGCAGCTTCTCTTTATTCAACCAGAAGGTTATGCAGAATTTTAAAATTACCTTAATGATCCTTAGGAGGCAGAAATTTGATGTAGGTGTACTATTCACGGATAAGCAGTCTTCAACCTCCTATTCTCTGCATGTTGACCATTGTGGTTC
>NW_008414671.1:0-282 GCF_000622305.1 Nannospalax galili | reverse complement strand
CTCGAGCTCAAAGAAGCTGCAGAAGGAGCCTCCAAGGCCACCCCTGGGTCTTTGCCATGCTCTGTGCCCCTCTCAGAGACCTGGGTGAGTGAGTCCATGTAGGCCAGTAACGTGCAGCAACTCACAGACCACGGCCCAAGCTGGTGCCAGTAAATTAGTCCTGATGATGGGTACATTTGCCGAGGGAATTTGGAAAAGGTATAAACAGTTTCTGGAGTAATTAGGCATGTGTGGCAACGTGCCAGGCTTTTCAATGCTGCCCAGCTCCTCCTCCTGTTTTCC
>NW_008414670.1:0-282 GCF_000622305.1 Nannospalax galili | reverse complement strand
GCAATAGAATAAAGTAGGTTGATCATAACTCAGTGACATTTTAATCACGTCTCTCAGAAGTGAGTGCATTAACCTTCTCTGCCAAGCAGCCTATCTGGTAGGAACGTAACGTGTGTTTTCATAAATTGCTGTGGGTTTGTGACAGTGTGGGGAGACATGAGGTACTGCATCACCCGCCTTCTTGTTTCTATGACAAAATGTCTGACAAAAGCAACTTCAAGAAGGAAGGACTTATTTTAAGATTATAACCCATCATGGCAGGTAGAATATGGAAGAGGGAGC
>NW_008414669.1:0-282 GCF_000622305.1 Nannospalax galili | reverse complement strand
TGAGGGACATTCAGCATTGCAATGCCACAAAGAGAGTTGTGGTGACACATTTGAGCATTGTGATGTCACGTTTGGGGATCGAGAGGGGACATTGAGGACTGTTTTGGCATACTGAGCATGACGACGACACAATGGATCATTTTATGACAAAAAGGGGCATTGTGATTGCACAATGAGCCTTGTGATAGCACAATGGAACATTGTGAAGTCATATTCTAACTTTGAGATGGGACATTCGAGAAATACAAGGGCACATGGGACGATAGTGTTGGCACATTGCAG
>NW_008414668.1:0-282 GCF_000622305.1 Nannospalax galili | reverse complement strand
GGGGTGGATAGATAGTTTTTCATGTCTACCCTGGAAAATTCACAAAACACTCTTTGAAAAATGAGTAGTCATTAAAGAAAATTACAAGGCCATTGTTATCTAAGGAGGAAGCTCTGCCCAGTTCTGTGCTGTCCTTTCAAACCTGGTTGCCTGAAGCCCAACGGTGTGCTTTCAGGTCACCAGTCAGTCAAGAATTTGTGGTTGTAACATCAATAACCAGCACAGAAAAGGACATTGGTGCAATAGTGGCACTTTTATCTTGGGAGTAATCAACAGCTACCT
>NW_008414667.1:0-282 GCF_000622305.1 Nannospalax galili | reverse complement strand
GAGATCTGCCTGCCACAGCATCCCGAGTCCTGAGATTAAAGGCATGTGCCACCACACCCAGTTTTAACCTGTTTTTTTATACCAAGGAGCAAACTTGCTGACTCACCCCCTCCTCATACCTTCATATTCTCTCTTTATTCTGGTGGCACCCATCCTCTGGTGACAGTTTTATATATTCCATGCCTTTTTCTAGTCTTACTGATTTGAGAAATGACAGTCATCTACTCTTGTGGTTATAGATAAACATTTATTTACATCTTTTACAGACTAGTACCCAAATTC
>NW_008414666.1:0-282 GCF_000622305.1 Nannospalax galili | reverse complement strand
TGCTGAGTTTCATTTAGATCTCTATTCTTTAAAGTGAATTTCTCTAGTGAATTATGTATTATGTATTAATGAAGGCAATTGTCCGTGTATTTAATTCTCCATCCATAGATGTATTTGATTATTCACAAGTCCTAACATTTATTATTAGACATGTTCATCAGTTGTACATGCTAGACACAAATGAATTAAGTATTTATTTAAATATGAAAGGATTCAAGAATATGAATATTGACAAAACCAAAACACATGAAACTGTTAAATACTTTTCCCTAGAGCTAATAT
>NW_008414665.1:0-281 GCF_000622305.1 Nannospalax galili | reverse complement strand
ATTTATCCATATCTCCTTCAGTAACACCTGTTTCCTACTGTTCTCATTCTTTGGTTTTTCATTTTCCTTTACCTCCCTGGTTTCTCTTTAATATCCTGATTCCTGTGTTTATATCTGGATATATACTCACTTATACGGATTTGGTGCTAGGATCCAAATATGAGGGACAACATAGGTCATTTGTTTTACTGAGTCTGTATTACTTCACATAGTAAAAAAGTTTCTAGTTCCAACCATTTACCTCCAAATTTCATGATTTCATCTTTCTTTACTGCTGAGTA
>NW_008414664.1:0-283 GCF_000622305.1 Nannospalax galili | reverse complement strand
TTGAAAGGTGGTCTTCTTTTATTTTTAAACTGGAGACCTCCATTCATAGGACATCAGAGAGTTTATAATGCAGAGACATCCTACAGAAATGGAAAATATGATAAATCCTTTATTCACATATCAAGTCTTAGGAGACGTCAGATAATGCATACTGGAGAAACAACCTACAAATGTGAGGAGTGTGACAAGTCCTTCAGTCAGATGGATGATCTTAGACTACATAAAAGCATTATACTAGAGAGAAATCATATTGGAGAGAAACCCTACAAGTGATGAAGAATGT
>NW_008414663.1:0-282 GCF_000622305.1 Nannospalax galili | reverse complement strand
ACAGTTACCAGGTTCAGAAAAATTGACATTAATAAAATACTTCTGACTAAATGCTGATACTCCAATTTACCAACTGTCAAAACATATCCTTTGCAGAATTTTCCCCTCCAATGAGGATCCAGCTGATGACTGTACATGCATTTATTTGTATGGCCCTGGACCTTTGAATCCAGAATTTCTTTATCATCATAGCATTGACATTTTTGGAGAATATTGTCCATTTGTTCTTTAAGCAGTGCTCAAAGCATTGCTCTTTGCTTTTCAATTATGATTAGACACAGG
>NW_008414662.1:0-282 GCF_000622305.1 Nannospalax galili | reverse complement strand
CGTGACCCTGACAGTTACAATATCACCCTAGGCTCAAGCTTGTCTCCCACATGAAGTATGAAATGTTCCAAATTTCATGGGTGAATTTATTCATTCTGAAAGAACACATTAGTGATGTGATTCAAAAAACAGGGAAAATAGGCTTAGTTCATTCACTGCCTTTCCTTCCAATAACAACAAAAATGAATCACTCATTCTTTGTAAACAAAAAATGTCTGAAGGTATGTGGGCTCACAAATGAAAATGTAGTGAATCTCTAGAACAAACTTAAAAGTGAAAACC
>NW_008414661.1:0-282 GCF_000622305.1 Nannospalax galili | reverse complement strand
CATTTTGAAGTCATGTTTTAACATTTTGATGGCACTATGGAGAAATATAATGACACATGGGGCAATAGTGTAGGAATAGTGGAGCATTGTGAAGTCATATTGTAACATTGTCATTGAATATTGGAGCAATATAAAAGCACATGGGGTGATAGCTTTTTTACATTGGAGAATTGTGATATGACATTGGAATATTAGAAGTCCTATTGCAACATTTTGATAGCATATTGGAGTAATATAAGGGCACACAGGGCGATAGTTTTGGCACATTGGAGAATTGGGATG
>NW_008414660.1:0-282 GCF_000622305.1 Nannospalax galili | reverse complement strand
AAAAAAAATCCTCAGAGCGACAGGCAAGCTGGTAATCTTGGCATCTGCCTGAGGAGGAGAATGGAGGAAAGAAGGAAAGAAAATCATGAAGCCATGCAGGGTTACAGCCTGCATGGAGGTCAGACACGTGGCTGACTGGCGGCCACATGTCTGGAAGATGGAAGCTTTAGAAAAAGTAAAGAGATATAAGATGCTAGGGGCACCCCAAAGCCTTAAAGAAAGCATCTGGAGAAGAAAAGGAAAGATTATGCTTTTCTGAAGAATTCAGAAAAGTGGACAGAC
>NW_008414659.1:0-281 GCF_000622305.1 Nannospalax galili | reverse complement strand
TCAGGGGGGCAGGTGACACGACCATCTTTATGGCAGTGCGGGCAGGTGACACCACCATGTGCACATCAAAGTTGGCAGGAGATTCGACCATGTGCACGTCAGAGGGGACAGGTGATACGACCATGTGCACGTCAGAGTGGGCAGGTGACTCTACAATATGCATGATTTAAAGGGCAGTTGACACGACCATGTGCACGTCAGAGGGGGCAGGTAACACTACAATCTACCCTTCAGAGTGGCAGGTGACACGACCATATGCACTTCAGAGGGGGCAGGTGACA
>NW_008414658.1:0-282 GCF_000622305.1 Nannospalax galili | reverse complement strand
TGACCGCTATGCAGCCATCTGCAAGCCTCTCCTCTATCCTGTGATCATGAATATCAATTTTGTGTTCAGATGACTCTGGCTTCCCTATTCATTGGTCTTGTAATAGCAAGTTCACACACCACGAAAACATTCCAGTTGTCCTTCTGTCACTCTAACGTGGTCCCTCAATTTTTTTGTGATGTCCCCTCACTGCTGAGTCTCTCTTGCTCAGACACCTTTGAAAACGAACTCCTAATTCTTCTAACTGCCATCATCATTAGTGGTAGTTGCTTTATCTTCATT
>NW_008414657.1:0-282 GCF_000622305.1 Nannospalax galili | reverse complement strand
AGATAGTATATGAAAAATACAGAAATACATGGATATACAATCACAAGAGAGGCATTTACAGAGTTGCAATAAGTAGTAACAGAGCTCTACATGACAAGCCATAGGCCACATGAGAAAAACACTAAGCAAAAATAAATAAATCAATAATTAATCCTGTTAGGGAAATGGTTCAGCATTTAAGAGCACTGCCTCTTGCAGAGGACTTGGGTTTGATTCCCAGAACCCATATGATGACTAGCAACTGTTTTATCTCTGGTTCCAGGGGATCTTTGGCACTCTTGT
>NW_008414656.1:0-282 GCF_000622305.1 Nannospalax galili | reverse complement strand
AGACAAAACCCCCCAAAAACAGAAACCCTTTCAATGGAGAGATGATTCGGTAATTACAAGCACCTGGACTGTACTTGCAGAGGACCCAGGTTTGGTTCCTAGCACCCATATCGGGCAGTTCACAAACACCTGGTGATCCAAACCTTCTCTTAACTCCAGCTCCAGGGGATCCAAATCTTCTGGCCTTCACAGGCACCTGCACTCAAGTGCACATACCCACACATACATACATGATTAAAAAATAAAATCTAAAATAACGCTAGCCAGGCATGGTAGAATACT
>NW_008414655.1:0-282 GCF_000622305.1 Nannospalax galili | reverse complement strand
CCTCCTGCCTCTGCCTCCTTTAGCCAATCCTACCGGCCTGCGCCAGTTCAACTGGCAAGTGCAATGGCCGAAGAAGCAGTACTTTTAACTAATCAACTAACTGCCCCAGTCCAGCTGCTGAGGTCCTAAAACCTGAGTGGGAATGTAAGGGATGAAAGGGGTAAAAGACACAGAAGCAACTGCGATCAAGGGTAACTGCAGGCTGACGGGCAAGGAGGGAGTTTATGACGAAACTACAGTGCTTTGTATACCTTGTCTCAAAGCAGGGAGCCTTATACAGCT
>NW_008414654.1:0-282 GCF_000622305.1 Nannospalax galili | reverse complement strand
GTACATATTGGAATTAGAATGCTTTTACTGCTCATTAATTCATCATTAAAATGATGTTAACTAATCATTCTCTATAAGAGTCTGGCGTTCACATTTTCTGGCATCAGCTGCCTTGGCTTGACTCCCAGCCACTTAAAACTCACTGCAAACAACAGCATTCATGTTCACCATAGATTTCAATCCTTTTATAAAATTTTATTTTAAGCAGCAGTTCTTAAAATTGTCATTCAAAAGATAGTTTATAGTAAGAGTATCTTAATTCTATGAATGGATTTGTTGTAT
>NW_008414653.1:0-282 GCF_000622305.1 Nannospalax galili | reverse complement strand
GTGTACTTATACATGCAGGTGTAAGTGTGAATGTGGAATTTGGATGCCAGAGGTTGACATCTGTTGTCATCCTGAATTAATCTTTCCCCACAATTTGTTTTGTTGGGTTTTTTTTTTTTTTTGAGACAGGAGCTCACTACGTAGCCATTGATAGCCTGAAACTGTCTTTGTAGACCAGGCTGGCCTCAGACTCAAAGAGATCTGTCTGCCTCTTCCTCCTGAGTACTGAGATTACAGGTCTCTACCACTAAGCCTGGCCACCTTTTTTTTTTTTTTTTTTTT
>NW_008414652.1:0-280 GCF_000622305.1 Nannospalax galili | reverse complement strand
GCAGATGGTAGTGTCACCTGCCCCCTCTGACGTGCACATGGTCGTGTTTTGCCCTCTTAGTCGTGCACATGGTCATGTATCCTGCCCTCTATGACATGCACATGGTCGTTTCACCTGCCCTCTTTGACATACACAGGGTCGTGTCACCTGCCCTCTCTGCCGTCAAGAAGGTCATATAACCTGCCCCCTCTGACATGTAGATGGTCGTGTCACCTACCCCATCTGACAGGCACATGGTCGTGTCACCTGCCCCCTCTGACATGCAGATGGTCATGGCACC
>NW_008414651.1:0-282 GCF_000622305.1 Nannospalax galili | reverse complement strand
TGTAGGAGCACGCATGGTGCTGATTACAGCTGGGTTCAGTGGGAAAGGCCCAAGCAAAGGCTTGTGAGAGAAGAGCGTGGAGGGCGAGGTGAAGGAGCTCCACACTTTCCAGGTGAAATAAATGAATAAATCCCAAGTAAAGAATGAGAATGAGAATTAATCAGGAGTGTGCTGAGCCGTGGTACTGCCAAGCTCAATCAGTAGACTTTTTAATTGCTTGTCAGAGACCAGTGCATCTTGGCAAAGTGATGCTCAACTAACACTCAGAGATCCACCCCCCCC
>NW_008414650.1:0-282 GCF_000622305.1 Nannospalax galili | reverse complement strand
AAAAAACAATCAATTAAAAATATTGAGTTATATTTAAGGAAGAAGCATTTTAAAAAGGAACAATTCATAGCCAAAATGTGCCCTAGAGGAATCTGTCTTTAGAAAGGAGTCTGAGAACTGCTGCAGCCAGCTCCTCCCTGTCCCAGAGGTGGGAGATGGTCGATCTCCTTGTTAAGCACTTGTTATGCATATTACATGAGTGATTTCATAGAGTTTAATACTCTCAACAACCATGTGTGGTGGTATTGTCATTAAGAAAAAGAAAGCTATTTAAAAAAAAAA
>NW_008414649.1:0-282 GCF_000622305.1 Nannospalax galili | reverse complement strand
CCCAGTGTACCAGAACAATGTTGAACAGGCCATCACAATGCTCCAATACGTGTTCACAATGCCCCTCTTTGACATCACAATGCTCCAATATGCCATCAAAATGCACACTGTGACAGCACAATGCTCCAGCATGTCTTCACAATGCTCCATCGTGCCATCACAATGCTCAGTGTCCATCACAGTGCCGCAATATGTCATCACAATGCTCAATGTTCTATCACAATTCTGGACGTTCTTGAACAATGCCCCAATGTATTATCACAGTGATCAATGTCCCCTCAC
>NW_008414648.1:0-282 GCF_000622305.1 Nannospalax galili | reverse complement strand
CACATGCAGCTTACAACTGTCTGTAACTCCAGTTCCAGGGTATTCAATGCCTTCTTCTGAGCTCCACAGGCATTGCATGATACAAGTGCATTTACATACATAAAGGCAATATACTCATACACATAAAAAATACAATAAATAAAATACTTTAAAAAAGAATTGTAAAACTGTGAGCAGAGCATTGTATCTCCATTACATATACTTGAAGTGAATGATACTAACAGAAATTTACTTGACAATCACCAAAATTAATATGTTTCTGGAAGTCGAATTTATTTTATA
>NW_008414647.1:0-280 GCF_000622305.1 Nannospalax galili | reverse complement strand
ACATGTGCAAGTGAGAGGGGGCAGGTGACACGACCATGTGCAAGTCTGAGGTGGCAGGTGACACGACCATGTGCACATAAGAGGTGACATGACCATCTGCATATCAGAGGTGGCAGGTGACACAACCATCTTTTTGGCAGTGGGGGCAGATGACACGACCATCTGCACGTCAGAGGGGGCAGCTGACACCACCATCTGCACATCAGAAGGAGCAGGTGACACGACCATCTGCACGTCAGAGGGGGCAGGAGACACGACTACCTGCACATAAGTGTGGGCA
>NW_008414646.1:0-281 GCF_000622305.1 Nannospalax galili | reverse complement strand
CTACAAAGAGGAGGGTCAACACAGAGGAAACATTTCCTCCATGCTTCAAAGAGAAGCCCAGGTCAAGCAGGACCTCTTGACTTATCTTCACATAGATGGACCTGGTAAAAGAAAAGCCTGAGGAGCCAGGGCCTTCCCCCAGGACCATATGATCCTCGAGGAGCAGATCCTCAAATGACCTTGAAAGTAATAATAAATTGGTTTATTAGGGCCAACTGTATGGTCTTAAGCACCCAAAAGTAAAATATAACCAAAGATTAAAGTCATCAGTATATTTCTTT
>NW_008414645.1:0-282 GCF_000622305.1 Nannospalax galili | reverse complement strand
AGATCCACCTGCCTCTGCCTCCGGAGTGCTGGGATTAAAGGCATGCGCCACGATGCCCGTCCTGATATTTTAAAAAAATTTTTAAAGTTAACTGTCCATGTCAACAAGGTTTTATGAGCCCCTCCTCTGTTTCCTCTCTACAGTCACCATAGGTCAGGCTCAGAAAAATTCTTCAGTCCTTTGGATATCCAGTATCCAAACCTGCCTCTAAGCAGCAGCTTCTAGCAACAGGGCTCCAAGATGTGCAGGAAGGCTTGAGAATAAAGGACCAGGGAGAAAGAC
>NW_008414644.1:0-282 GCF_000622305.1 Nannospalax galili | reverse complement strand
ACTTTTCTCTGTTCTGTTACTATAAAAACTTCATGAAACTGTTAACTATTTGGGGACATGGAATTTGGGATAACCTGAATCTGTCTTCCTAGGCCACAGTCACTCATTTGGCTCCAGAATGAACCATGTTTCATCCACGTTAAGGGTAGAGTTATGTTTTGTGTCCACCCCTCCTCGGTCTCAAGGACATTTTATAGGAAATCATACAAAGATGATCTCTTCCCTAAGCTGGTATTGCATCCAGTTACATAATGTGCACCTTCACTGCTTATTCATGGTTCC
>NW_008414643.1:0-282 GCF_000622305.1 Nannospalax galili | reverse complement strand
TCCCATGGAGATGGAGTTGCAGGCGGTTCTGAGCTGCCTGATGTGAGTGCTGTGAACCAAACTCAATCTTCTGCAAGAGCTATAAGCACTCTTAACCACTAAGCCATCTCTTCTGCCCCAAAACTACTGCTTTATAAAATAAAAAGTATAATTTTAAAAATTAAATTAAAAAATAAAAATAAGGGTTTGGGGATTTAGCTCAGTGGTAGAGAGCTTGCCTAGAAAGCGCAAGGCCCTGGGTTTGGTCCTCAGCTCTGAAAAAATAAATAAATAAATAAATAA
>NW_008414642.1:0-282 GCF_000622305.1 Nannospalax galili | reverse complement strand
AAACACAGTAGCTGAGTTTGGAGTAAGATGATTAAAAAGTCAGATGCAAGATGCACAGCACTATGAGAAATGGAAGTGGCTGTGGTGTGAGAGGGCCACACAGTGGCTCCCTTTGAACCCAGCTGAGCTATAGGAATTTTTTTATTTGAGCCTGTTTATGCCTTTAGTGTGTTTTATTATCTGAGTAAATGATTCACCATAGAACATTCAGAAAACAGAAAACTGTGAAAGACAGAACTTGATGGAGCCACGCTTCAAATCAACCAGGGTTAAGTCCCGGTA
>NW_008414641.1:0-282 GCF_000622305.1 Nannospalax galili | reverse complement strand
GCTCCTGGCCCCTAAATAACTCTCTATGCTTCACTACCAACAACGCATCCTTGTGCATTGGGCTGTTCAACCCGATTATCCAAGATTATGCCAGCAGTGCCTGCTCGGGTTACATGCTTAAACTCAAGGGCCTTTCCCCTAACTTCAACAACACCGATGTAGCCTCGGTCCTTGCTGCACTGGGGACAATCATAACAGGGGAGGTTGAGGGGACCACCACCCCTCTGCCCACATTTTGCCCTGCCATTCTATGCCCACTGCTCCCCAACTGCCCATGCACAT
>NW_008414640.1:0-282 GCF_000622305.1 Nannospalax galili | reverse complement strand
GTGTGTGTGTGCACCTGTGTGTGGGGTAACTGTATGTGTATGTGTGAGTGTGTGTGTGTGTGTGCATGCTGGTGTTTTTGAGTGAGCACGTGGGAGTGTGTGTGTCTCCCTGTGTGTGTACAAGTGTGTGTGTGCACCTGTGTGGGGCGACTGTATGTGTATGCGTAGGTGTGTGTGTGTGCATGTTGGTGTTTGTGAGTGAGCGTATGGGAGTGTGTATGTCTCCCTGTGTGTGTGCAGGTATGTGTGTGTGTATGTGGGTGGCAAGTGTATGTGTGTACA
>NW_008414639.1:0-282 GCF_000622305.1 Nannospalax galili | reverse complement strand
TCAGATAAGAAATCTACATTGGGAATTTTTTTGTGTGTGGCTGTGAATTTTATAATTAATATTTATATCTGTTCTAGTTATAGATATGCTCAGATTTTTTATTTTTCTTTAGTCAATTTTGAGACTTTGTGGCTTTTAAACAATCCTTCAATATCATCTAAGTTATTTAATTTATGAGTATATGGTTGCTTATATAACTGCATCATGATCTTTTAAATGAGTAGATTAGTTGTGGTCTGCACTTTTGTTACTAATTTCAGTCATTTTTTCTTGTCCTTTTTT
>NW_008414638.1:0-282 GCF_000622305.1 Nannospalax galili | reverse complement strand
CTTATTTATAATTATGTATGATGTTACAATGCAATATACTGCATAACCTGTATAAACAATAATGAATACTATTTAACGTATTTTTAAATAACAGCACAAAGCATATTCCAATATATTCATGTTATCTTTAATTTATCAATTTACTTACTTTTTTGAGGCAAGGTCTCACTATACAGTCTTGGCAGATCTGGAACTTACTATATAGATCAGGCTGGCTTTGAACTCACAAGGGTCTGCATGTCTCTACCTCCTGAGTTTGGGATTAAAAGTATACACATCCAT
>NW_008414637.1:0-282 GCF_000622305.1 Nannospalax galili | reverse complement strand
GTAGCACTGCAGCCCTTGGTGTCCACCGTGTGCTTTTCCAAAGGTGCCGCACGGCCTCTTCACCACAAACCCTGTTAGGGCAGATGGAAGGCTGCGGCAGCCTGAGGTGCCCTTCTGGGGCAGAGGGCAGTGTTAGGGCATGCTGGTAGAGTGGCTTTCTGGGAGGACCACCTTATGCCTCTGCAGAGTTCCAGGGGTGTCTTAATGAGGCTTTGTGAGCTGTCACCCAGAGATCTGTGGAGATACAAGTTATTTGTAAGATGCTTGTGAGCAAGATGTCTT
>NW_008414636.1:0-282 GCF_000622305.1 Nannospalax galili | reverse complement strand
AGCCCTTGACTTAAGCCTAACTCTAACCTAATGCTAACTCTTGACCTAACCCTAGTCCTACCACAAGCCTTAGAAATAAACATAGCCCTAATTCAAACCGTAGCCACAATCATAAACCTAACCCTAACCATAAGGCAAGACCTACAGGTAACCCTAAACCTCTCCATAACACTAATCCTAAATCTAATCCTAACCCTAGACCTAAACATAAACCTTACCCTAAATGTTACTCTACTGCTAAAACTAAACCTAAATATGTACCATAGAAACAACCTGAAACCT
>NW_008414635.1:0-282 GCF_000622305.1 Nannospalax galili | reverse complement strand
AAAGGATCAAGAAGCAGTGGTGGTTCCCCAGGTGTCTGGGGTGCCAAGAGAGGAATGGGACAGGACCCAGCCTAGCAGGAGAGACTGGCAGGGAGATGGAAAGGTGAATGAGGCTGGGGGACTCAAGGCATGGAGGGCGCAATAGACTTTCCCTGGAGAGAGCCATGTGGGTGGGAGAGAGGCCAGTGGGTAGTACAGACCCAGGGAAGTAGAGGGATGTGAGGGCCGGGCCAGGCCCAGAGTGCTTCTGGGGACCTGAGAAGGAACTGAGTTGGTCTGGAT
>NW_008414634.1:0-282 GCF_000622305.1 Nannospalax galili | reverse complement strand
GGTCAAAGGAGCACAAGTAATTTAATTAAAATTGGGAGTTCCAGGAAAATCCAGAGGCAGGGGAGCAACATTCCAGTTGCCACATGGCTGCAAAGACTACCTCCCCCTTCACAGGCTACTTCTCCTCCCCTGCCCATTTTAAGGCCACAAAGGGATCTGGCTTTGTGTTCAGCCCTCTGTCAGTCTGGAGAAGGCTTGCTAAAACAAAGAGACAGGGCTTTTGTGCTTAGCGGCTATATGCAAATCAGTGAGAAATTTAGTCTCTGGATTGATTTTAAAATG
>NW_008414633.1:0-282 GCF_000622305.1 Nannospalax galili | reverse complement strand
TTCATCTTGGCCACTCTTTGTGGCTTTCCTTCCTCTCAGCAGAGGGTAGGACAGGCCAGAGAATGTCTTTATGGCCAGCTCTTACACAGAAAAGTGGAGGAAGGGAATACTATTTCTAGGTTTCATGACTGGATTTTGAAAACAGGGGTTCTTGAGCCTATGGCCTATCTTAAAGAGAGAGGGGAGTAAGAGAAAGAAAAGAGGAGAAGGTTGGAAAGCGAATTCTCCCCTGTCACCCTTCAGCTCAAAATACACAGCATGCCAGTGCCATGCTTCAGAGAA
>NW_008414632.1:0-282 GCF_000622305.1 Nannospalax galili | reverse complement strand
AAGCAATTTGATATTTTCACTTTGGTGTCCCTTTATTGACATACTGAAATCCAATGATTGATAACCCTCTTTAGCCATTACTAATGAGGAAACAACTACTCCTCAGTCTAGTAATTTATTTTTAATTCCCCTACAGATAGAGGGAGAATTTGAGGATCCTGAACACTTCTGATTGGAACCAAAGTTTCTACTATTCATGGTCAACGTGGTGCTATCAACTACCAAGGATCCATGTCCCTGAAATTGTACACTAGGTTTAATGGGGAGCAGTTTGTCACATAG
>NW_008414631.1:0-282 GCF_000622305.1 Nannospalax galili | reverse complement strand
CTTGAATACCCCCACCTCTGCTTCCTGGCAACCACAAGGTAAGCAGTCTTGCTCTGCCTTGCCCTTCCTCCACGATGTTCTGCCTCCCTGCCCTCCCACAAGCTCAGGAACAATGGAGTCAGCCAGAATCAATCCTCCTTTGAGTTGTTTTCTCAGATACTTGTCAAAGTGATGAGAACGAGAGGTGGTGGCACTGTGGAGTGGGCAGAGGAGAGTGAATACACAGGTACCTGTGTAGGAAACCAAGATGCCAGGCCCTAGGGTGAGGTGAGCCTAAAACTT
>NW_008414630.1:0-282 GCF_000622305.1 Nannospalax galili | reverse complement strand
TTTTATCTTTTTCATAGAGAGAAAGAAGAATCCCTTCAGCTTCACCAGGAAGCTTGGGAACGACATCAGTTAAGGAAGGAGCTCCGGAGCAAAAATCACAGTGCTCCAGACAGCCGTCCAGAGGAAAATTTCTTTAGCCACCTAGACTCGAGCTTAAAGAAAAATACTGCTTTTGTAAAGAAGCTAAAAACTATTACGGAACAACAGAGAGACTCCTTGTCCCATGATTTTAATGGCCTGAATTTAAGCAAATACATTGCAGAAGCTGTAGCTTCCATTGTG
>NW_008414629.1:0-281 GCF_000622305.1 Nannospalax galili | reverse complement strand
ATGGTCGTGTCACCTGCCATCTTTGATGTGCAGGTGGTTGTGTCACCTGCCCTTCTGACGTGCAGGTGGTAGTGTCACCTGCCGACTCTGACATGCAGATAGTCGTGTCACCTAACCCTTGTGACGTGCAGATGGTCGTGTCACCAGGTCTCTCTGATGTGCACATGGTCATGTCACCTACCCTCTTAGTCGTGGACATAGTCATGTCCCCTGCCCTCTTTGACATGCACATGGTCGTGTCACCGGCCCCCTCTGCCATAAAGATGGTCGTGTCACCTGCC
>NW_008414628.1:0-282 GCF_000622305.1 Nannospalax galili | reverse complement strand
CTTAAAAAAAAAAAAAAAAACCAATAAAATAAAATTTAACAAGATACAGCAGCCTTTGTGACCTTGAACTTTGATGGAAGCTCAATGAAGCAAATTCAAAGCACACCAAATAACCAAGAGGCATTTTTTTTCACACCCTAAAATGCTTTACAATCAGATGGACAGGAAGGTCTAGGTATCTAGAAAATAAGAACTAAATTTTCTCATGCAGTTATAAAGATACCATAGGAATAGGGGCTGGGGAAGTGGCTCAGTGGAAAAGTGCTTGCTGTGCAAGCATGA
>NW_008414627.1:0-278 GCF_000622305.1 Nannospalax galili | reverse complement strand
ATGGTGATTCCTAATTTGAATCTCTTTTCCAAAGAAATCTATGTCCCTTCTTGGGGTAGTTGATCTTCACTGCTAAGTTGACTGGATTGAAAAGTACCTGGGAGGTGGGTGAGGTGCATTTCCTGGTGTTGATGGTGGCTTTTCCAGGGAACATGAACTGAGGGTTCAAAATTTGCCTCATAGGCTGGGGTCTGAACCGAACAAAAGAGGATGCAGAAAACCACAGAACACAGTTCTCTCTCTCTCTCTCTCTCTCTCTCTCTCTCTCTCTCTCTCTC
>NW_008414626.1:0-282 GCF_000622305.1 Nannospalax galili | reverse complement strand
TGTGTGTGTGTGTGTATGTCTGTGTGTTATGCATATGGGGGCTGTTCATCCACATGTGTGTATGTGAAGGCCAGAGATCCAGTATCATCTTCTATCCCTCTCACCAGTTGGCTACACTGACTGGCCAGGGAGTCCTTCGTATCCTCATGTCTCATCACAGTGCTAGGATTACTACTAAGCTCCATGTCCAGGAATGCTGGGGATCTAAACCCAGATCGTCACACTTGGGGGACAAGCACATTACCCACTGAACCATCTCCCCACCCATCTTTTTTTTTTTTT
>NW_008414625.1:0-282 GCF_000622305.1 Nannospalax galili | reverse complement strand
GAGTCTTTGAAAATATACCCAATCCTATTCTTTAGAATGGTACAGTTCCCAGAATATCAATTATTTAGTAGGCATAGCAACTGCCATTATTTTGACTTTTCCCTTTCATTTATCTGCACGTTGGACACTGTCTAGACAACCTAGATTTGATGAAAACATTCATCTGTAAACTGTTGGGATAAAAGAGAAAAAAGTTGGTCTGAGGTTGTAGCTTTTTTCTTTAATTGGTAAAGCCTGCATTTCATTCCCAAAAATGACTGAGAGGAAGCTATGAGAATTTTG
>NW_008414624.1:0-282 GCF_000622305.1 Nannospalax galili | reverse complement strand
ATTAAAGGCATGTGCCAGGATATTCATTTTTATGGATGCAATACTATACTGTCATCAGATTGAATACTAGCTTTTTAAAAATTTACTTAATTTTAAGTTATTCATGTTCTCTATGAGCTATCTAGGTCAGTGGTTTTTATATCTCATGCCCCTGATCTCCAGTAACATTGCACCCTTGTGTGTACATATATAGAAAAAAAAGCATTTTCATTTTCATGATTAACCACCTTTATTAACTAAATTATCTTTAAATAAATTTCATTCTTTTTGTAAGCAATTCAA
>NW_008414623.1:0-281 GCF_000622305.1 Nannospalax galili | reverse complement strand
GGGTCTTCTGTTCATTTTCCCAGTTCTATGCTGGGTTACTGTCTGGGACTCCCTTGGTCCACCCTGGTCAACAACGCAAAAGAAGGTATCTCCTATCTGACATTGTTCCTTGTTATGTGGCCTTTAGCTATGCATATGGGCTCTTAAGAAATTATATTGGCCCCTTTAATATATACCCAAGGCATACTTTCCTTTTGGGTGTTTAAGGCCATACAGTTGGCCCAGATAGGCAAATTTATTTTTACTCTTAAGGTCGTTTGAGGATCTGTTCCTCAGGGGTC
>NW_008414622.1:0-282 GCF_000622305.1 Nannospalax galili | reverse complement strand
TTTTTTTTTCTCAGAACAAATATGGTTTTCATTCTTAAGGATATTTTTCTTACTAAAACTTCTCTGGAGTTAATTAAACAATAAATTCATAGACTCAGATCACTCAGATGTGTTTTTTAATAACATTTTGTTAATATTGTATGAAATAAGTAGTTTTATTTTGACATCTCTTTGCTCATACATAATATACTTTTATTACCTTCACCCCATCAGTTACCCGGTCCCATCACCAGCCACTCCACTTCCTCATGCCTCATTGTTCTTTTATCTTCATGTCCCTCA
>NW_008414621.1:0-282 GCF_000622305.1 Nannospalax galili | reverse complement strand
TTGAATATGTCAATGCTGTTGTAATTAAATGCTTCTTCTAAGTATGTGGTTGCGGGGAGTTCGACCCTGCAACCCCCGCTCAACGATGACTGGGGATGAGTAAGCACGCTGTTCACCAGCCCCTGCCACCCCCAGCACTGGGAACAATCACACGCATCAGGGGAGTCTAGTCAAGCAGGAACTCACCTATTGCACCAGGGCAGGGTGCTTATAATTCCCCCACCCTCATAGTTCTCCAATCAGCTTAAAGATCAATGGATGCATGCAGGCAGGAGCCCATGA
>NW_008414620.1:0-281 GCF_000622305.1 Nannospalax galili | reverse complement strand
CCATGGACACTGCATGATATGAGGGCATTGACATACATGCAGGCATAACACTCATACACATAAAATAAATAAATAAATAATTAACATATTATTACTGAATAAACGTACATTGTTTTTTTTTTTAAAAAAAGAGCAGTAAAAATATTAAAACTTCTAATTTTATAATAGTGAACCAAGCCTGGGGAATCCAGGGTCAAAATCTGCCTTTCTTTCTTACAGCTTTTCTGATCCAAAGACAACCACCACTCCCATTATAGAAATTCCTTCAACTTGGCTTCTAC
>NW_008414619.1:0-282 GCF_000622305.1 Nannospalax galili | reverse complement strand
CCCTGTGTGCAAACAGAGAATGAGGACAACCAGTGAGGACACGGGAAGAGTCATTACACATCTATGAAGGTCAGGCTTAACACTATCCTCCGAGAGTCCCCATGCGTGCAAGTCCCTAACTCTGCTGTGTCTGATGGGGTTACCAACCACAGACACAGCTTCTCTGCTCCTGTTGCCAGACTGCCCTGGCCACGGAGGCCAGCCAGCACCTTCCAGTTGGTTTCTAACCCAGCAGGGCCCTTGAGTCAGGAGTGAAGGGGAAACACTGAGGTGGTTGGTGGG
>NW_008414618.1:0-281 GCF_000622305.1 Nannospalax galili | reverse complement strand
AAATTAAGTAACTAGACTTGACAGTGTGGCTGCAGATATCACGAGAGAAGAAAAGTATTTTTGGTACTCAACCTAGATATTGGAAAACTTCTAAGTATTTTTGGAATAAATCGAATATGTCAATACTTTTTCAGCTATGAATTATGTGAAACAGAAATACAGAGCAAGTATTTCTGATGCAAATTTAATATTTGAATTAAAATATGCTATAAGTTTAAAAATACACGATGGGCCGGGCGTGGTGGCACATGCCTTTAGTCCCAGCACTCGGGAGGCAGAGG
>NW_008414617.1:0-281 GCF_000622305.1 Nannospalax galili | reverse complement strand
TCAGTTAGAGAAGGGAGGCTAAATATGATTAAGATGTATTATATGAAATCAAAAATTTAATAAAAATGTTTTTTAAAATCTCGGGTTTTAAAATATATTTTATTTATTATTTTTATTTAATGTGTGTGAGTGTATTACTTGTATGTATGTCAGTGCATCCATGTCATACAATGCCCACAGAGGTCAGAAGAGGGTGTTAGATTCCCCTGGAGCTGGAGTAATGTTACAGATGGTTATTAGATGCCATGTGGGTGCTGGGATTCAAACCCAGGTCCTCTGCA
>NW_008414616.1:0-282 GCF_000622305.1 Nannospalax galili | reverse complement strand
CCCTGGCTAGTTAGGCACATTCTGAAGTCAGCCTCAGCCAGTTTCAGTAGGATAAGGCCAAGGCCCAAGGAGAGGGGATGGGAACAGGATGTGTAGACCCCCCAATGGCCAGCAGGGAAGCCTGAGCCCAGAAGCAGTGGGAGGAACTAGAGATGGTCCCAAAGCAGGTGGCTGGGCATGGCAGCATCTGGAAAACTCGCTCCTGGAGGCTGAGTCACACACTTTCAAGCAGTCTGAGAGGGACAAGCCCAAGGCCCAAGGATGTGGTTTTGATTTTTTTTT
>NW_008414615.1:0-281 GCF_000622305.1 Nannospalax galili | reverse complement strand
GTTCTAGAACCACAGCTGCCGGGAATTACAACCTCTGTTTCACTTGTGCTTGTTGATTTTGCCTCTGAACATAGCTAACTTTCTTCAGGTCCATGAGTTTAGGGTTGTGCATCTTGAGCCCAGGGTTTACCCTCCCCCCGGGCGATGACTCCCTGTGCAGTCATGCTAGTCAATAAAATCGTGCAACTTTCCCCTCACCCATCCCTCTACTGTCCTTCCCAGGGGTAGCGGGTCTCAGCCAGCCCGGCCTAGAGCTCTGCGGCTCCTAGAGCTCTGCAGCT
>NW_008414614.1:0-281 GCF_000622305.1 Nannospalax galili | reverse complement strand
ATAGGCAGGTTTACCTCCCTGGCCCTCATTTTCTTAAAATATTTTATTGATTTTATTTGTGTGGTTTTTGAGACAGGGTGTCCTTATAGCCCCAGCTGGCCTGAAACCTGCTATGTAGACCAGGCTGGCCTGGAACTCACATAGATACACCTGCCTGGCCCTTATTTTTATTTCTTATGTGTATGAGTGTTTTACCTGCAGTGATGTAAGTGTACCGTATAGGGCCTGCAGAGGCCAGAAGAGGGCATCAGATCCCATGGAACTGGAGTTATGGATGGCTG
>NW_008414613.1:0-281 GCF_000622305.1 Nannospalax galili | reverse complement strand
ACAGCAAAAAACAAATCTTTGGGGAATAAAATGAGATTTTAAAACATTTTTAAAGCAGTGTATTAAATATAATCCCCCAAAAGTATTTGAATAAGAATTATAAGCCCCAGAAGTGGGAAAGGTGGCGATAATATTTTCTGCACTTTGAAGCCCCTTACATTTGCATATTGTCAGGCAATCTGAAATTCTCCTTAAATTTACCATTCGGCACTTGCTGAGTTTGAACTCCTGCCATTACATAACTTAATAAGGCAGCTCTGAAAACAATCGCCGCAGAATGC
>NW_008414612.1:0-281 GCF_000622305.1 Nannospalax galili | reverse complement strand
GTTTGTTTTGTGAGTTTAACTTGAAGCACAGGGGGAAGTCAGAAAGGGGCATTTGGGACTGGAATTCTGGGGGGTGAAAGACTTAAGCAAGGAGGGGTGTAGGATTGTGGGTGAAGCCAGGGGGCAAGGGTGAGGGCTAACCCAAAGGAAGGGGATATGCAAAGTCCTGTGGAAGCCTACTATCTCACAGCTCAAGTAAAAATGAAATTGGAGGGACAGCAGAAAAGTTGGGGTACTGAGGTCAAAGGGTTAAGTGAAACGCCTTATGGAAACCAATTAGT
>NW_008414611.1:0-281 GCF_000622305.1 Nannospalax galili | reverse complement strand
GCACCCGGAGTTGATCACCGCCCAGGCCCCGTCTTGATTTCCCTGGCCCCGCACTCCCTGCAGCCTCCCTTGGTCCTCACTGCGGAGGAGCCGGGGCTCTCTCGGCAACCAGACCACGGCCCCAGCCCTGGCCACCTAGTGCCGCCTGTTCTGAAGAACCGCTCCACCCCCGGGTGTTGCGGTGGCACCCAAAACAGCCTTGGGTGACACCAACCGAGGCTTGCCAGGGTGGCACCCAACACTCCCGCCGACGACATGGACCCAACAAACCACAGCCAGAC
>NW_008414610.1:0-281 GCF_000622305.1 Nannospalax galili | reverse complement strand
AAAAGAATGTACCTGAAAGGGGGATATTAGGGAACAGATGTTAACTGGGGGCAGGTCAGGAAAGTGAGAATGTTCAGCAGGAAAGAGAGGAGGGAGGAACATGGACAGGGCCATGCTTTGTTGGTGGAGGGAAGTCAGGAGAGGGGGGTGGTGGAAGGTGGTGTTATTTGGGGTGTGTGGGGATAATGGGGACCCTGGGACTGGGGAGGGAGGAGAGCGACAGGATGGGAAAAAAAGAGTAGATGTGAATGAATCTTGGAGTGCTAGAAAACCCAGAGAAA
>NW_008414609.1:0-281 GCF_000622305.1 Nannospalax galili | reverse complement strand
ATAATCAGATACATACAGATTAGGAATGCATGTGTCAACATCTCAGTGTCAGTAGCAAAAACAATGATTATTTCTGCACAGAACAATATATTCTAAAATGAAATGGACATCTTTTTTAAAAGTTAAAAACTTATTCAATTTTATGTCTTACAGGGCTTATACTGAGTTAAATATTGTATTGCTATTAATTCAGCTGTGAACCTTGAAACTTACAGCCACTTGTGAAAGACATGTACTCTTGCTATGGAGTGTGTTACTGAATATGTTAAAGCTGTAATGAA
>NW_008414608.1:0-281 GCF_000622305.1 Nannospalax galili | reverse complement strand
TTGGAAGAGCTGGTTCTGTTTCATCTTAATCTGGGGTTTCCAGCCTCCAGACTACAGAAAGGTGAGGCACTCATCTTGTGGCCCTTTCCCTTGGCAGTCCAGAAACTATAATACAAAGATCTACTAAGTATGCAGATGGGAAATTAGCTAGTTTCATTTATTTTAAGATATTCATGAGGCTTGTCTGAACAGTTGAGGAGGTAACATGTTCTTTAGAATCTATTGGGCTCATTTAAGCAAGGCTTTTCTTCTATCCAAGACCATTTTAAGAATCTAGAGTT
>NW_008414607.1:0-281 GCF_000622305.1 Nannospalax galili | reverse complement strand
TAGGTTCAATCCCCAGAACACAAAATTAGTTAAATTAAAAACATGCCAACTACTGTTAGCCACCATTTACTTTTATTATCTACATCTTAAAAAGTTTTTTATGTTTATGAACGTTTTGCCTGCATGTAAGTACATGCAGTACCTTCAGAGGCCAGAAGAGGTCAGATCATCAGGAACTAGAGTTACAGAGGGGAGGGTGTGGGCTGCCATGGGGCTGCTGGGAACTGAACTCTGGTCCTCTGCAAGAGCAGCCAGTACTTTTAATTGCTGAGCCTTCTTCT
>NW_008414606.1:0-281 GCF_000622305.1 Nannospalax galili | reverse complement strand
GCTTCTGGCATGCTTAGCACTTCCCAGTGTGCTTAATGCTTCCCCTGTCTTCAGCATTTCCCAGTGTCCTCAGCATCCTTCCCTAGACCCTCCCCTTCTGGGTCTCTTGGGGTTCAGTTATAGTTCCCTCAGAGGACATGCCTACCCAACAGTAGTTCAACCATGAACATGATTCCAGGACAGGCAGCAGTGGACCAAGTTTGGCCTTGTGGTCAGCACAATCTCTCCTGTCACATCTTGGCTCTTACTACCTTTAGGAAGTGGTATTTGTTTATTTAGCC
>NW_008414605.1:0-281 GCF_000622305.1 Nannospalax galili | reverse complement strand
CTCTCTCTGGTTTAAAGATTCAAATACTTGGGCTGGAGAGGTGGTTCAGTGGTTGAGAGCTTGTACTGCTCTTCCAGAGTATCTGAATTTAGATCTCAGCATCTAGGTCCAGGGATCTGATGCCCTCTTCTGGCCTCTGAGGACACTGCACTCATGTACACATAGCCCTACCCAATACACGTAATAAAAATAAAATGATTCCAAAAACAATTTCAAGCAGTCTACTGTTACTCTTACAAGAAAATTTCATTAAAGTAAATAGAGTACTCTTTTGAAGAAAT
>NW_008414604.1:0-281 GCF_000622305.1 Nannospalax galili | reverse complement strand
GACCTCCTGGCAGGTGCCCCTGGGCCCCTGATTCAAAAGGGTGAGATTGTATCTTTTCCATGACTGGGAGACCCAAGGGCAATGCCAGCAGAAGAGAAACGTAGGACAGACTTCTGAGTGTGGAGGAGAAAATAACACCCATCGTAGGCGAGCTGCTTACTGTCCCCCAGGGGAGCGCTTTGTTTTTGATGGAACAACTGGTGCTTGTCTCCAGGAGCCCCAACTCAGGCAACTGGGACAGTGGCTATTTATCCCAGCCAGAGATTACAGCATCCTGGCCT
>NW_008414603.1:0-281 GCF_000622305.1 Nannospalax galili | reverse complement strand
TGAGCATCTAGCCAGTCTGGCTCATTTGGGACATGTTTGCTGGTGTGCAGCTGCCCTGGGTGTTGTGTTCAAGGATTACAGGTCTCACCTGTGTCTGGTCACATTTGATAGTCAGGAGTGAAAACTAGCACTGAGTATCTTAATTGGCTGGAACATGTGTAAAACACTGGGGGAAAGTCTTCCCTAAGATTCTTCTCCCAAGAATCACAGCAGAATTGTGATCTGATGCTGACAGAGGAGAGTGTTGATGTGTGAGAGACACAGGAAGTGCCAGGCAGGCT
>NW_008414602.1:0-281 GCF_000622305.1 Nannospalax galili | reverse complement strand
TCCAGCTCCTCAGTGCAGTCCCCAAGAGCCCTTGGGGCCACTTTCCACCCCCATCTTCCTTTGCATCTCCGGTGGCACCTCCACCAGCTGCCCTAGACCAGCATCTATCCTGGGCCCAGCTCCTAGGTCAATCCAACTCCCAAATTTCTGAGGCCAAAATCTTTCCTGGAGGGATCTAGACTTTAGGAGAAACCCTGAGAACATCTGATCCCCATCTGTCTTGGGCCTGAGGGAACTCCTGAAGACAAAAGCAATCTAGCCACTCCAATATAAAATCAAAA
>NW_008414601.1:0-281 GCF_000622305.1 Nannospalax galili | reverse complement strand
GAACATCAGAGGGGGCAGCTGACATTACCAACTGCACGTCAGAGGGGGCAGATGACACGCTCATTTACACGTCCGATGGTGCAGATGACACAATCATATGCACATCAGAGGGGGAAAGTGACACGATGATGTGCACGTCAGAGAGGGCAGGTGACACGACCGTCTACACGTCAGAGGAGCAGTTGCACGGCCATCTTCACGTCAGAGTGGACAGGTGACACGACAATATCCACGTCAGAGTGGGCAGGTGGCACGACCATCTTTACAGAAGAGTGGGCAGA
>NW_008414600.1:0-281 GCF_000622305.1 Nannospalax galili | reverse complement strand
TTTGAATGCAATTGGGTATTGGGGTCTGCTGGGAAATAGGGAGGGGTCCTTTAAGGAAATGCAGATAGGAGTGTGATGAGAGGCCAGTCCCGGGCCTGATGTGTCCCAGAACTTGGGATTTACTTCGTAAGGGGGAAGGGGCCATGATCTGGCTTGGGGAAAGGGAGGTACAGGGGAAAGGAGAAAGAGTTGGGAGAAGGGGAGAGAAATAGACAGGGAGAGCTTTTGCATGATATGCCAAATAAGGGAGTTGAGCATGTGGGCATAACCAAGAAGGAGTG
>NW_008414599.1:0-281 GCF_000622305.1 Nannospalax galili | reverse complement strand
TCTGTCACTGAACCTGGAGCACATCAGTTCTGCCAGAGTGGCTGGCCAGTAAGCCTTAAGGATCCTCTTGTCCCATCTCCCCAGCACGATAACTACAGCATGTGGTGGAATGCCCAGCTTTTCAATGTGGGTGCTAGGGACACCAACTCATATCCTCATACTAGGGCAGCAAACATTTACCAACTGAGCCATCTTTCTTGCAAGGAATTTCATCTCTTTGGTTGTTGTTGTTACTTTTATTTTATGTGTATGAGTGTATTGCCTGCATGTATATAAGTACA
>NW_008414598.1:0-281 GCF_000622305.1 Nannospalax galili | reverse complement strand
GTCCCACGGGGTACTAGGGCGACAGGCACGCTCCCACCCTGTCCTTAGTCTTGTTTTCATGTGGCCAAAGCTCCCTTCAGAGACATTTCTTGTCATTGCTTTTCCAATGGTGGCATCATGTTAGATCTTCCTCCTCAAACGCTCAGGACCACGACGGTCACTTGAGTGATGCTCAAGGACAGGCCGTGGGTGAGTGAAGCCACCCCCTCCCCATCTCTTCCCTCACAGACACACAGATGTAAGAACATCAAACTGGAGAAAGCTGAATAAAACACTCAGGA
>NW_008414597.1:0-281 GCF_000622305.1 Nannospalax galili | reverse complement strand
CACAGACACAGCAAATTAGTAATTTAAGAAGAATCATTATCTATTTTAATGTTACCTACAATGGCATCCTTTTCTGGGGTGACTTGAGGTACCCAGACATGTGATACAAGTAAAATGCAACCTCTATACTTCAGGAAAGCTCCTAGAAGAGGGAGTGGACAGAATGTAAGAACCAGAGGGACAAGACACCAGCGGCTAGTGAAGGGATTGTAGACAAGTTGGGAAAGTGCATCTCCACAGTATGGTAGTATAGCAAGATCTGCATAATGACACAACCAGTT
>NW_008414596.1:0-281 GCF_000622305.1 Nannospalax galili | reverse complement strand
GACCAACAGCTTTAGACCGAGAAAGGACAGGAGGGAGAGAGGGATGGAAGAAGAGAATGAAGGGAAGGAGGAAAAGAGGAAGGGAAGGAGAGGGAGGGAGGAAAAGAAAAAGAAAAAAGGGAAGGAGGGAGGAAGGGAGGGAGGGAGGGAGGGAAAAACGAGA
Organism: Nannospalax galili; assembly: GCF_000622305.1. Taxonomy (NCBI): domain Eukaryota; kingdom Metazoa; phylum Chordata; class Mammalia; order Rodentia; family Spalacidae; genus Nannospalax; species Nannospalax galili. The sequence goes on along the minus strand of NW_008414596.1, from coordinate 118 downwards.
GGAAAGAGAGAGAGAGAAGGGAAGGAAGGAAGGAAGAAAAGGGGAGGGAGGGAAGAAGGGAGAGTTAAATCTCTGGAATCCACATGATGGAAGGAGGGAACCAAGGTACCCAAGTTGT
>NW_008414595.1:0-281 GCF_000622305.1 Nannospalax galili | reverse complement strand
AACACTTCTGGCCTCCAAGACACCTGGACTCATGCCCACATACCGCCCCCCAACCCATACATCATTTAAAACAATAAAAGTAAATCTTTTTAAAAAAGAAGTAGAAAACTCAAGTCCTCTTTTCCACTCCTTATTTCACCATCTTAGAGGCTTTCTCTGCGTTCACATAAGTCCAACTGCAAGCCCAGGCCAGGGACTCTGAGCGATAGCATGGTGGGGTTGGATTTGGATACCAACCTCAACATGGTAGCAGAGTTCTGAAGGCTGATGAACTCTTCCAG
>NW_008414594.1:0-281 GCF_000622305.1 Nannospalax galili | reverse complement strand
TCTATTTCTGTCTTTATTATTAGTTCGTAAAGCTACCCCAAGCTCAGAAATTTTTTGCTGTCAATCTATTAATAAGCCCATATAAAGTATTCATTTCTATTATAGTGTTCCTTTCTGGTCTCTTAAAATCCTCATTTCCAATTGTCCATCTGCTCTACAATCACATGTCTATTACCAGTTGAGTTCTTGCTTATCAGTAATCACACTTGTCTTAAATTTCTGTCCCAATACTAACACCTCTACCCCTACCTAAGTTTAAGCCTGGTGCTGCTTCTGATACT
>NW_008414593.1:0-281 GCF_000622305.1 Nannospalax galili | reverse complement strand
TCCCAGCACCCACATGGTGGCTAACAGCTATCTGTAACTCCAGTTCCAGGAAATCCAGCGGCCTCTTCTGTCTTCTGCAGGCATTGCATGACATGGGTGCACTTGCATACATGCATGCAATATACATAAAATAACAATAAAGCAAAAAAGAATGTTTTAATAAAAGATTTAAAATATACAATTGAAATTTTTTGTTTTGTACTTCCAGTTTTTTGAAACAGGGTTTAATGTAGCCAAGGCTGGCTTCACACCCATTATATAGCCAACAGCTAGTCTTGAAT
>NW_008414592.1:0-281 GCF_000622305.1 Nannospalax galili | reverse complement strand
GAGAATTAGAGGAGATAATATACATATAAAGTTTAACCCACATGTATTCAATTAGCAGTGTGAATTGTTCCGAAGTCAAAATCTTTGGTTTTATTCTCATCCCAGCAGGAATCTGTCCTAACACATGAAAACAATTTTTCCATGGTCAGGAATTCTAATTTTTAAAAAAATATTTTATATTTTTATTTTATGTGTATGAGTGTTTTGCCCGCATGTTTGTGAGCGCACCCGTGTCATGCAATGCCATGGAGGTTAAAGAGGGCTTTCCCTTCTAACCTGGA
>NW_008414591.1:0-281 GCF_000622305.1 Nannospalax galili | reverse complement strand
TTTTTGATATAACAAAAAACTGATTTCCAGAACAACAGAAAATTTGCAAAATGCCAAATAACACATGTAGGAAGGAAATACAACACATTTTCACTTTACTGAAAACAATCACTTTTAGGGATGTAATTGTGAATTCAGAGCATTTTCTTATTCTTCTCACCTGCTGCAACTATTACTGCACAGATTAACTGGCCCCACTCAGCTAAGTGGAATAGAGTTTGAACTGTAATACGAAGAGTTTAGAGCATACATTTAAGCTATGAAAATAGAGGTAAATTGCA
>NW_008414590.1:0-281 GCF_000622305.1 Nannospalax galili | reverse complement strand
ACAAACAACAACAAAAAACTATTATCAATCAGAAAATAACTACGGTCAAGTTCACCCTGTCATGCTGGTTAAAAAGGACTGTTGGACACACCTGTAGTCACAGCACTGGGGAGACAGAAGAGAATCACAGCACACTCAAGGCTAACCTGGTCTACATTAAGAGTCCCAGGCCAGCCCTATCCCTAAGCAAAACATTGATATATTTATCAATACATATCATTCTAATTCATCTGTTACCCCTCTCCGACTCTGTCCCTACCCCTCATTACCGCCTCTCTTTT
>NW_008414589.1:0-281 GCF_000622305.1 Nannospalax galili | reverse complement strand
ACCTGTAAACCAACCTGTCCTGCCATGCAGACAGAAGGAGAGGGAGACACACAGTCCCCAAAGCCACTCCTCAGCTGCTATCCTTTATTGAATTAGGGAGGCTTCCTTGAGACAATGGCCCCCTGCTGTGTTTGGGGGTTAGTGAAAGAGTAGGTCTTCTGGGGTGAAAGATCTCCCTCTATGAAAAGAGTGCTTGCAGAGTATGCTTCCAGGGGAGTCTCATCCCAAAATTTGACTTGAGCCCCAGAATGAATTTTAAAAGCACTCAGTTTCCCCTTTTC
>NW_008414588.1:0-281 GCF_000622305.1 Nannospalax galili | reverse complement strand
ATTGCAGGGAATTGGCCCACCGTAATGAGAAAAAATTATCTTCAAAAACCTTGTCCTTTAAAAAACGTATGGGAGATAGCCCTTATAACACTAATGAGGCCCAAGCCTGCTTTCCTCCCTGCTTATTAACTTAGGTCCAACAGGCCGGCCTTGGAGCGTGGAAGTGCCTGCCCCCTAAGGGATCTGCTACTACCTCTTTGACAAAGATCAGGCAAAGACCAGATGAACCAACAGTGACTTTATTGCCCGATTAAATGAAACAGCCGAAAGGCTTTTTGGAG
>NW_008414587.1:0-281 GCF_000622305.1 Nannospalax galili | reverse complement strand
TCAGGACTTTGGATCAAAATGAAATGTAACCAGGAGTCCAAGGCACCATCAATGTTCTATTTAGATGCTGAGTATCTCCAGAAATACTCCAAGCTGAGTATCCCTGCTTCCCTTTGAATAGCATCTTACTTCAGCCCTGTGTGACAGAACCCACATGTGGCATCTAAGGTGGGAACAAAGGGGAAAGCAGGGCCCTCCGCATCTAAGCCATAACATTCCACCTCACACCACCTCACACCAAAAAATGCATTTAGTCTACAAGGATCCACATAGAAAGTTTT
>NW_008414586.1:0-281 GCF_000622305.1 Nannospalax galili | reverse complement strand
TTATTATTTCTTCAAGATGGGTTTCCCTCAGGTGTGGTACTTCAACAGCCACATCTATGGGTCACTGCTCTGAGATAAAGAGACTAAGAGGACGGTCAGTGTTTCGGTGTGCACGGCTGTAACCTGGAAGTTCCTTTGACCACTATGATGGCAAGATATAGTCCCACCTCCTTCCCCCGCTCTGTAGAAGGAGTCTGCATGAAGGGGAGGTGCTAAGCATATACAAGCCAAGAAAGCCACCAGGCAGGTCTCTCGCCATTTTGTGTGGCTGTCAGGAAGCC
>NW_008414585.1:0-281 GCF_000622305.1 Nannospalax galili | reverse complement strand
TTTTGTTTTGTTTTGCAATAGGGTCTTATATAACCCAGACTAGCCTCAAAACTCTGTTTAGTCAAGGATAATCTTCAACTTCTGATCCTGTTGCCTCTACCTCCTGAGCTCCAGATTGCAGGTGTGTGCCACTACACCTACTTTATGTTGTAGTGAGGATCAAACCCAGGGCTTCCTGAGTGAATGCTAAATAAGCATTCTATCAACTATCATTCTATCAAGCCACATCTCTAGCCCCGCACCACCGATTGGTATGTATTTTCTTTTAAAAATATTTTTTT
>NW_008414584.1:0-281 GCF_000622305.1 Nannospalax galili | reverse complement strand
AGTGTTCAAATGACTTCAAAGTGTTCCATTTTGAAATCACAGTGCTCCTATATGACATCATAGTGCTCCAATGTGCCAACACTATCACCCCCTGTGCCACTATATTGCTCCAATGTGCCATTGCAATGTTACAAGGTGACTTCACAATATTCCTTTGTGACATCACAATGTTCCAATGTGACATCAAAGTGCTCCACTGTGGCAACACATTGTTACAATACGACTTCATAATTTTCCTTTGTGACATCACAATGCTCCAATATGACATTACAATGATCCAA
>NW_008414583.1:0-281 GCF_000622305.1 Nannospalax galili | reverse complement strand
GCCAAATTTAGGTCATATCTTCTGTTGAGTCTCTAGTGAGGCCTTGTGGAAGATGGAATCACAGTGGCTGGAATGTGTGCAGAGGAGATCATGTGATGAGATGGGAAGCAATTTAAGAGGCTGAATCATTTTTCCTAACAGCCCATTCTTGTGAGAATAGACTAACTCTGCGAGACCAGCATGGATTCCTTCTGAAGACAAGAGCCTCATGAGTTAACTACTTTTTTTGGTTAGGCTCTACTTACTAAAGGATCCACTAATAATTTTTAAAAAATAATTTT
>NW_008414582.1:0-281 GCF_000622305.1 Nannospalax galili | reverse complement strand
TTCACCAATAGTTCTGGCCTTTCTTCAGGGAGACTCGTACTCTGCCACACAATGCCAAGTCTCAGCTGCTCTCCACAACCCATTCATGCCTTCGAAACCAATACTAGGCATAACACACTTACCCATTATTTGCCAAGGTCTCTTGCCAGCTTAGTGTGTGGCCTTGCATGCCCCCACCCCCACTGATCCACAGTTTCTGTGTACTGACCATGAAGATACTTCCCAGGAGATCTTGACTCTGTGATGCTGGTCTCTTACTAAATCACAGCTAATTTTTTTTT
>NW_008414581.1:0-281 GCF_000622305.1 Nannospalax galili | reverse complement strand
AAATATTTTAAAAGTGAAGACACAAAGAAAAGTCATTGTCCTAAACTGTAGTCACCTTGGATTCCAGGGAGAACAGAACCTAGGCAGGAAGGACCACTCCCCATTTGAGGGCACTTACCCATGAAGGTAAGGCTGTATCCTTGAGCAAGAGTGATTATCTTGTAAGAACCAGATTGATCCCTGTCTCCTGATTGGCTGGTTCCTCCAGTGAGCAGAGCCTGACACAAGTAGGGAAGTGGGAAGGGAAGCTGGGAGCCATCTTGGGATGGAAGCCAGGTAGA
>NW_008414580.1:0-281 GCF_000622305.1 Nannospalax galili | reverse complement strand
CCAGTGAATCCCTAGAGAGTCACTGTCCATTTCTTTTACTGATATTTGGAAAACTAATGATTGTTTAGGGAATTTTTTGATCTATGCCGTCCAACCTTTGCCAGCTAATTCAAAATCAGATTCATTTTATTGATGTCGTCATTTTACATTGTTTGTGATTTCTTTTGCTCTTGCTTTGGTTGTTTGTACTGACCGCGGAGAAATTTTGGAGATCATATTGCAAAATACTAGGTCAAATTCTTTCCTTTTTTAGCAGATAGTCATCCTTTTGAGATGCTGCT
>NW_008414579.1:0-281 GCF_000622305.1 Nannospalax galili | reverse complement strand
CTACCCCTAGGGAGAAAACCCCAGCCTACTGCCACAGCCCTGTCAAAACCCTCCCCTTCGGCTACCCAACAGGTCTGCAATATCAGGGACACACAAAACCTAGAATATTTGGCCTTGCCAGTTAACCTGGTCCTCACCTTTCGCAGGCCCCTACAATAGTACCCACACTCAGCAGGAGATCTTAAGGAACTCCGACAAGCTGTATGCGAGGATGGCATACATGTCCCCTGGACAAAAAACACCCTCCTTGGCTTCAATGCCACCTTAAATACAGCCCAAGA
>NW_008414578.1:0-281 GCF_000622305.1 Nannospalax galili | reverse complement strand
ATTGTTTACAAGGGCAGAGCTTCTAAAAGTAACTCTGCCAGTCTTCAGACCTGACTCAACCCTTCTTTTGGTAAGACAAAGGCCTCATGAACTTCTCTATCAACTTTTTTCCTCTATGTGTCTCTTACCACTCCATTTTAAAATGGACAGTGATGGTCTTTCCCACACCCTGGAACTGACCATCTCCAACATTCACCCCCTTAACAAAACCCCAGCAGCAGGTGTTTGCGTGTGTGCCAATTTAGACTGGCTAGTCAGAACGCTCTTCAGTTCAGGGGGGG
>NW_008414577.1:0-281 GCF_000622305.1 Nannospalax galili | reverse complement strand
CCTGCCCACTCTGACGTGCAGATGGTAGTGTCACCTGCCCACTCTGATGTGCAGATGATCATGTCACCTGCGCCCTCTGATGTGCGGATGGTCCTGTCACCTGCCATTTCTGTCGTGCACATGGTCGTGTCACCTGAATACTCGGATGTGCAGAGGTTCGTATCACCTGCCACCTCTGACTTGCAGACGGTTGTGTCACCTGCCCACTCTGACGTGCAGATGGTTGTATTACCTGCCCCCTCTGCCGTAAAGATGTTCTTGTCACCTCCCACCTCTGACAT
>NW_008414576.1:0-281 GCF_000622305.1 Nannospalax galili | reverse complement strand
CTTAACATAGTATGAAGATGGAGGCTGTCTGAGGAAGACCCACAGCCTCTCACCACTTCTTCTGCTACACAGGCTGTCTGTAAAGGAACACAGTTTTAGGCTTCCCCCAGCTCTTTAAGATGAGTGGTGATGAGGACCCCTCCATGGTCCATGGAAAGACAGGGACCAGGAGATCACTGGAGCAGAGGGGGTTGCCCAGGCCCTATCGTCCCTTCAGGAAGCAGAATTCATTAGTGTCCTACCTTCAATCTCCCTATTTAGGTGACTCTGTGAAGTGTCTG
>NW_008414575.1:0-281 GCF_000622305.1 Nannospalax galili | reverse complement strand
TTTTTTTTGCATGTCACTGGGGGTTCTAGACAGATGCTCTACCTCTGAGCCATGCCTCCAGCCCCTCACTGGGGGTAGGTTCTCTACCATTGAGCCACACCCCCAACCCTCACTGGGGATTCTAGGCAAGCCCTCAACTGCTAAATTACATTGCCCAACCCAATCATTGACTTTTACAGAGAAACAGAAATTTGAACATAGAGACAGACACAGAGCAAGGTGGAATGTGGTTTAAGATGAAGGGAGAAGATGGGCATTTATAACTGAGGAGACTGGCCTGG
>NW_008414574.1:0-281 GCF_000622305.1 Nannospalax galili | reverse complement strand
TAAGGTCTTTGGCCCTGAGAAAATTCCTGTTACAGCCTTTTCCTACTGGAATCTAATAAAGGAGTTAATAGATTCAAATGAATCCCCAACAGAGGCTGCTATAAAGCAAACTCAATGCCTTCTACAAGGCCCCCCTCATCAGCATCCCGATGATAAAGCAATCTCCCTTGAGGAGACAGACCTCATCTCCCTTGACAGTGACGAGGAAATGTCACCTGAGATATGTTCTAAGATTTCAAACCCCAAACATATTAAATCAGAGCCTAACTCTAAATCCAGCA
>NW_008414573.1:0-281 GCF_000622305.1 Nannospalax galili | reverse complement strand
GGCAACTGGAGCCAACACCTGTAAATGTATCAAGGATAAAAGAATACAAAAAGACTCCATGTAAGATTCCCCAAATTCAGAATGATTTCAAAGGGATAATGAAAGATAGTAAAGAACTAACCAAATTAATGCCTCTTCCCCATGATATGGTACCTAACAAAGATCTGTGGAGAAAGCAATTAATACAAATGGATAAAACCTATTCATGGTGTGTTAGACCTTGCCTATGATTGATTTAATATACGATGTTAACCTTTGAGTGTTTTACAGATGTGAAACCC
>NW_008414572.1:0-281 GCF_000622305.1 Nannospalax galili | reverse complement strand
TTAGCACTAGTCCAAACCTAGCCCTAGCCCTAGCTCTAGCCCTAACACTAACCCTAATCCTAACTCTAAACCTAACCCTAAAGCTAACCCTACCCTTCCTTAACCCTGGCCCTAGCCCTAGCCCTGGCTCTAACTCTAGCCCAACCCCAGCTATAGTCCTAGCCTTAATCCTAGTACTAACCCTAGCTCTATCTCTAGACCTATCTCAAAACTAGTCCTAAACCTAGCCCTCTCTATCCCTCACCTTAAACATAAACTTCAACCTAGCCCTATCCCTAGTC
>NW_008414571.1:0-281 GCF_000622305.1 Nannospalax galili | reverse complement strand
TACATACTCAATATTCTTATTTTAACAGACAAAGGTTATAAGCCCCATAAGTTAAGTAAACATGCTCAGCTATTTGCTTCAGTACTACACAGCTGTTTATGTGCCATTCTCTATGAGGAAGCCTGCATTGTAGATACCCAACTGTCACCAGTGAAGGTTCCTTATACAACAGAGCGACAATCCCACAGAAGGCCACAACTGGCTAAGTTTTAGAGAGAATAAGAGGCTGTAGAGTGCATGTACCTGGATCAGAGTCCTGTCTTAAATTTCACCCACCCACG
>NW_008414570.1:0-281 GCF_000622305.1 Nannospalax galili | reverse complement strand
GCACAGGGGAGGAGAAATTCTTCTGTGTATCTTCGTCTTCCATGGACTTTCATCTATCCTCCTCTCTGTTTGGAGGCGGGTATGGGGGAAAGGCAGAAATACTAACAGTCAACCACAGGCATACCTAGAGAAAGGTGATGTAGGAGCTTTGATATGCTTGACAAGGAGAAAGCTGCAGTGGCCTTCTCAGGAAGGGGATGGGCCCTGTCATGACACATACTTCAGCTCACATGGGTCTCTTCAAGTCTGGTATGGCAGATACAACTTCTCTGCTATACTTT
>NW_008414569.1:0-281 GCF_000622305.1 Nannospalax galili | reverse complement strand
GAGCATGAGGTGGGCAGAGGAGCCATCCATGTATCTCACATATGAAAATTGTTCCTGGTTTCTGTGCGGAAGGTCCTTCCTATCTTGGAATCACTGGGACCCTGGTCACTGCAGCCCATCTCTGAGGCATTGCTTCATGGCTTCCAAAGGCTTACATCAGTTATATCACAGCCAGGAGCTCTGAGGGTCCTCATTTCTCCCAACCTCCATGAGGTCAGTGTTAGCCCAGAGTGATACAGTGGAGGAACCAAAGCTCTGGGCTGAGGCTGTTGGTGGAAGGT
>NW_008414568.1:0-281 GCF_000622305.1 Nannospalax galili | reverse complement strand
AGCGAAAATTTCAAGTGCATTTTAAATTTCATGACAAATTCTTTAGCCAATACAATGCCCTTACAAATCAAGACAGAATCGATACTAGAAAGAAATATTATTAATCTAAGTAATTTGTGAAAGACTTTAATGAATGTTTAAAATTAAGAAAAAACTCCCAAATTTATACTGAAGAAAAGTCCTACAAATATAACACAATGTTGTAAAATCTTTAAATCAATCCAAACTGAGATGAAACTTAAAAGCATGAAATATGTGATAAAACCTTCATTTATTCTTCC
>NW_008414567.1:0-281 GCF_000622305.1 Nannospalax galili | reverse complement strand
GTGTACAGTTCTATGATTTAGATCTTCAAGGCATTTTCTAAGAAAGAATGACCCATAATGGCAGAATGTTGAGGAATAACCACTAATAATATTTGGTTTCTGTCCTTTGAAATGTATCAGTCATCATTAATATATTTATTCATGTTTACTATTGTGTGCTTAAATTTATATTTGAAACTAAAATATATCGTGATTTCGGCCTACTGTCATATGATTGTTAGAGTTTATAGAGAAAGAGTGTAATTTAGTACTAATTCAAGAAGGATGCTAGCAAAGTGAAT
>NW_008414566.1:0-281 GCF_000622305.1 Nannospalax galili | reverse complement strand
GGGTGCACTTACCTGCATGCAGGAAATACACACATACACATAAAAATAATAAAATATTTTTAAAAAATTCAACATTACTCTATATAATTAATAGGAAAGAAGCACATGAAAGTCTGTGGCACTATAGGAATAGAGTCTTCTAGACATAAATGTTCCAGTGTGATTATTCCAGGACAACATGAGTTCTCAGACATGTGTATCCACACTCAGATGCAGCAGGTAGAAATAGAGAGGTGCATCTCTGGCACCTGGGATCCCACAAACAGCATTGCTGATCATGT
>NW_008414565.1:0-281 GCF_000622305.1 Nannospalax galili | reverse complement strand
ATCATTGGGAAACCTTAAGACCTTGGATCAGAAATTCCACCTCTAGATTTCTAAGATATAGATCTCAAATTCCTGCAAGTCGTCTTAGTTCCTAGTTATTTATGGCCAGTTACTCATTAAGTGGGAAAACAAAAGGGGGGAAGGAAAGGCAACTGAGTTCCTGGTTTTGAGAAATACTGTTACTTGATTTATATTTCCTGAAAGATGATAAGGGACACATTTATATGTTCCAGAGAAAAGGCAGAGACCAGATAAACTCACAGCATTCAAAGTGAAAAAAA
>NW_008414564.1:0-281 GCF_000622305.1 Nannospalax galili | reverse complement strand
TCTTTGCCAATGCAGACTTGTTTGAACATGGATCAATCATTCATGAAGACTTGATAGTGTCCGAAATCATAATATGCTAAAAGTTTACTACAAACTACATGACCACATGAAAGGTCAGTAATTCAGCAGTTTGTTTCTTAGGTTTGAATGATCCAATTGGACTTTCTTTTCATTCAAAGCAAAGATAATGACACCATGAAAGAAATGAAAATAAACCATAAATATTTAGAAAACAGCCCATTGTGAGATGCAGAATCCAACATTTGTTGATAACCTCTATA
>NW_008414563.1:0-281 GCF_000622305.1 Nannospalax galili | reverse complement strand
TTCAATTAAATATCTATTGCATGTCTTCTCACTGAATAGTTTTCATTATTACTGTTGAATTTTGGGAGTTCTTTGTAAATTCTTTTTAAAAATTTATTGACTTTTGTGAGTTTGTGTATGAGCATTGTACGTGTGGGTGGGTCCATCCATGCACATATATATATAGAGAGAGAGAACAAAGGAGAATGCCAGTTAACTTTTTCTATTGATCTTCACTTTATTTTTGAGACAGAATCTCTCACTGAACCTTAAGCTCCCTGTTTCAGCTAGGCTGGCTGGCC
>NW_008414562.1:0-281 GCF_000622305.1 Nannospalax galili | reverse complement strand
TGTGATCCCAGAGCCCCAAGCAGAGGCCGCACCCCTAAGCACCACCCTGTAGCCTTCCCCGGGTCCCTGGCTGCTTCTGGCTGCTTCCTGCCTGTAAGGGCATTTTCAGAAGTGGGCTCCCCTCATGGAGTGTGGTGTCCTCAGGGGCCACCGTGTGGAAGCATGACAAAGCTCTGCCTTTTGGGGGGTCCGGGCAGTGCTCCACCAAGCGGCTGTGCCACCCTGTGCCAACACTGCCCCTTTCTCCTGGGTGTCTGTTCAGGAGTGGGACCTCTGGCTTA
>NW_008414561.1:0-281 GCF_000622305.1 Nannospalax galili | reverse complement strand
AGTCTGTCTCTTTGCTGTATGGAATGCTGCTTTTGTTTTAATAAACCTTAATTATGTGATGTGACTACAACCTTCTTTTCTTGTAATTTTTTTTTTAACCTGGCAGAGAAACGGACCTGAGAGAAGATCCTAGGTAGCACCATTTAGTGGCTCATTAGAGATTTTTCTCGAAGTCTACTGACTCCTAAGGTCAGTACAACCAGGCTAAATTGTCAAGGAATCAGAAAAACAGAGAAAAGGCCCTAAGCAGCATCAAAATGAAGTTTACTATTTTTTTTTTT
>NW_008414560.1:0-281 GCF_000622305.1 Nannospalax galili | reverse complement strand
ACCACGAGCTTCCGAAAAGCCCGAGTGATGTTCCCACACAAGAGCTGACAGAGGATGGTAAAGAAGAAAACCCACACCCAAGTCCGGGTACTATCCCTCAACTAATCGTAAATCATCCGTGTGTATCTCTATTCAAGCCTGTCTTAGCAAATCCAATGGAGCATCTCTTCAAAGCGCGTATTCCGGAGGCAAGCTGGCTCCCTGGCAATCACGACTCAGCATTTTCTGTATAACCTTGGACAAGTTAACTTCAAACTGCTGCCTGGATCCCTCCCTGCGGA
>NW_008414559.1:0-281 GCF_000622305.1 Nannospalax galili | reverse complement strand
CTAGTGGCTATGTCACTGACCACATCCAAATCTTTGGAGGGAAAGAGGCATTTGGGCTCAGACCATATCCTATAGGCCTGGGTAGTTTCACGGTTGGGATCTTGCAGATATAAGAACATCCTTGCTGAAGGGACAGGAAGATGTAACAGGCCAACTCTCTCCTCCAGTAAAATGCTCCTGTACCCTCACATATTTCTTGGTGTCTAAGACTTCTTGAGGAGAGAAGAAAACAAATGTGCATGTCTATGAGAGTACCTTCCACAGACAATGTATGACAACTT
>NW_008414558.1:0-281 GCF_000622305.1 Nannospalax galili | reverse complement strand
CCACACATGCAGCATTTATTGGCTTTTGTTTGTTTTTGTTTTTGCTTCTGCACTCCGGGAGTCAAACCCAGGGTCGCACACATGAGGCAAATACTCCACACACACAGCATTTATTTATTATTTATTTATGTATTTATTATTTATTTAATTTTGTGTGTATAAGTGCATTTCTTGCATGTATATAAGAGCACCCTTGTCATGCCATGCCCACACAGGCTAGAAGAGGACATTGGCTTCCCTGGAACTGGAATTACAGATGGTTGTTAGTCATCATGTGGGTG
>NW_008414557.1:0-281 GCF_000622305.1 Nannospalax galili | reverse complement strand
ATTCATGTTTGTTTAGATGTGTCTACTTCCTTCCATTTGTCTTTGTAGTAGAGGAAACAGCAACGGCCACGTCTTGAAGACAAATGATGGGGAAGCTCAAGAGGTCAATATCTCGTCATGATACGAGAGAGATCGCCCTGCATCTGCCACCCCTCCAATGCTCAGGGAAATTCTTGGAAGAGGTGGTGGAAAGCTTGTAAGAGCCAGAGAAAGGGGTGAAAAGGGGTGGAGTGTGACCCAGATGTTCCTCTGATAAGCCATGGTCCCACCTCCTTCCCACA
>NW_008414556.1:0-281 GCF_000622305.1 Nannospalax galili | reverse complement strand
GCAGGAGTTCACTGTTGGAGTCTTTAAGCTCTTTTATGTATAGAATCATAATATCTGCAAATAGGCACAGTTTGCCTTCTTTCCTATTTGAATCCCCTTTATCTCCTCCTCCTGTCTTACTGCCCTAGCAAAGACTTCAAGCACCATATTGAACAGGAGTGGGGAGAGTGGACACCTTTGTCTTGTTGCTGATTTTAGTGGCAGTCCTTTAAATTTCTCTCCATTTAGCGTGATGGTGAGCTTGGTGTGTTTTGCATTTATTATGTTTAAATATGTCCCCT
>NW_008414555.1:0-281 GCF_000622305.1 Nannospalax galili | reverse complement strand
ATTTTTCCAATGCTCAGCCATAAATGAACAACAACAAAGAATCAGGCACACGCATCACCTCCTTGAAGACTCAGGAAGCCTTGTAGAAGAGAGTGTAGAACGGATATAAGAGCTGGAACAAGGAACGAGTACCACACACCTATTTCTTCTGAGCTGAGACCCTCCTGGAGGGAGGAGAAAGACAGTCACAAAACTCAGAAAGCTCAGGAAACTTACAAGAAAGTTTTAAGGCTCATTAGGCCCCTCCACAATGTTATTTATTTATTTACTTTTATTCTATG
>NW_008414554.1:0-281 GCF_000622305.1 Nannospalax galili | reverse complement strand
TCAGGCAGATGACCACAAACCACCTCGCTGAGAAATGATTTTTGAGTCAAGACTAGACGAGTATGACAGCTGTGTGGCTCTTGAAGGGACATGTCTCAGGTGAGGGACAGCAAGGCCAGTGGTCAGATGGCCACAGAACAGCAGTGTCTGGTGGGACTTGAAGCTGAGACTGTTGGAGGGAGACAAGAGGGAAAGGAGGCCAGGCCAGTACGGTCTGACGTCCACCATGACTGACACCTGATGACTCGGCTGTGCCTCTGAGTGAGGTGAGATTGATGTGA
>NW_008414553.1:0-281 GCF_000622305.1 Nannospalax galili | reverse complement strand
AAGGCAGGAGTGCTCCATCGCACCAAGACAGTGGACAAGGGGAAGAGGCTTCGGTGAGGACTGTCCACCCTCAGACCAGGACAGGGTGGGCCTTGATAGCCAAGTTCACCAAGTGCCAGGCCTTGTCTGTTAGAGGGGGGAATTCTTGCCCACCAAGGCCAGGCTGTGTGCTTAAACTCTGTGTCCTACATGTGTGAGGGGGTGCCCTCCAGCCTAGGAACAAATCTAAGCCCACCCACTCCTACTTCCCCTCCTCACTCAGGAAGAAGCACTGGAGTGCC
>NW_008414552.1:0-281 GCF_000622305.1 Nannospalax galili | reverse complement strand
GTGGCCAGATTGTTTTTGTCTTCAGGAGTTCCCACAGAGGCCCAAGTCAGAGACAAGGAATGGGACAGGACCCCAGGCTAGGTGGGGAGATGGGTGAATGAGGCTGGGGGAAGGGGGGGGATGAACCTACCCTGGAGAGAGAGGCCTACTGGTTGGAGAGAGGCCTGCAGATCCTGCAGGCCCAGGGAAGCAGAGCTATTTTTTAATCTAAGCACTGCGAAGTTTTCCCCAAGAACCATATTGGCTCTGTTCCACACTTTGATTATACATTGTATTTGAAT
>NW_008414551.1:0-281 GCF_000622305.1 Nannospalax galili | reverse complement strand
ATGATCCTGTAGCTAAAAGAAATATTAACAAAATTGACAGTTACTAAGAAAATAGTGTTTACATAAAAAAGTACCACTTTTGTTCACAATATCACTAGACAAACCTAACAAGTTGACAAATGACATCATGAAATTTTAAAAAGAGGCTAAAAACCATATGGGTACAGAAATATTAAATGTCAAACATGTGTATGTTAAATTAAGATTCCATCCTTTGAAAAAGTTAAGAAGGTTGAAACCCAATGAGAATGTGCAAAATGTGGGAAAAAGTTAGTGTTTTT
>NW_008414550.1:0-281 GCF_000622305.1 Nannospalax galili | reverse complement strand
GCCAAGGGAGAAAACAAATCAATGATTCTACCCAGCTGTGAAGTTTATGAAACACAATGACTTGCCCAGAAAACTATCTCTTTTGGTCAAATAGTGGCATTTCTACCTTGTGAGTGATCAACAGCTGTCTAATTGGACTTAAGGCCTGCTTAATGAGAGAGAACACATACTGGTTCTGTAAACACAGTCAAGCACACATGCCTGGAGATGTCATAGATCCTAGAAAAGAGCCTACTTTTCTCACTTCCCTAAACCAATGTAATTTCTTACTAAATTCTAAA
>NW_008414549.1:0-281 GCF_000622305.1 Nannospalax galili | reverse complement strand
ACCCATGAAAACAGGACCCATGGATGCCTTTTTCAGAAGGGCAGGGTGGAGTGGAGCGCACCAGACCCGCCTTGAACTAAGGTGTGCACGAGTCAGGGGCCCCGGCGGCAGGCGCGGGGAGCATTTAAAAAACAAAACGAACCCACCTTTGGCTGTGCACTGCAACCAGCTCTGGGACGGCTGTGAAGGCCCGGTTCGGGGAAGGTGGCTGGGGGGGCCCAACCCGTCTGGTCCATGGGTGGCTGGGGATCCACCAGACCCCCGAGTGCTACAGCCCTGCC
>NW_008414548.1:0-281 GCF_000622305.1 Nannospalax galili | reverse complement strand
CACGTCAGAGGGGCCATGTGACACGAACCTCTGCACGTCAGAGTGGAAGGTGCACGACCATCTGCGCATCAGTGGGGGCAGGTGACACGACCATCTTTATGGCAGGAGGGCTGGTCACACGACCGTCTGCACGTCAGAGGGGTAGGTGCATGAGCATCTACACGTCAGTGTAGGCAGATGACACGACCATCTTTATGGCATAGAGGGCAGATGACACGACCATGTGTACGTCAAGGAGAGCAGGTGACATGAGCATGTGAACATCAGAGAGGGCAGGTGAA
>NW_008414547.1:0-281 GCF_000622305.1 Nannospalax galili | reverse complement strand
GCCTGCCTCTGCCTCCCGAGTGCTGGGATTAAAGGCGAATGCCACCACACCCGGCATAGCTACTTTTTGTAGACTATAGTGCTCCAATGAGCTAGAGAACACCAGAGATTTACCTCCCCTAACAATATCCTGCTGCCCTCATCCACTCTTCTGTCTTTTCTCCTCCTACCCTATTGAACCTCTGATGAGTTCTACTCTGCTCTCTGATTCTATGACACCAAGTTTTTAACAAATATTTTATTTATTATTTTTATTTTATGTATGTGAGTGTATTGCCTACA
>NW_008414546.1:0-280 GCF_000622305.1 Nannospalax galili | reverse complement strand
CTGACATACAGATGGTCGTGTCACCTGGCCCCTCTGACGTGCAGATGGTCGCCTCAACTACCACCTTTGACATGCAGATGGTTGTGTAACCTGCATCCTGTGACGTGCAGATGGTCGTGTCATCTGCCCTCTCTGACGTTAACATGATCGTGTCACCAGCCCCTCTGACGTGCAGATGGTCATGTCATCTGGCCCCTATGACGTGCTGATGGTCGTGTCACCTGCCCCCTCTGACGTGCAGATGTTCGAGTCACCTGCCCCCTCTGACTTGAAGATGGTC
>NW_008414545.1:0-281 GCF_000622305.1 Nannospalax galili | reverse complement strand
GCTACCAACATTGAAAAATCATGAGATGTTACATCAGAAAAAGAGGAGAAATAAGAAAAACACAATCACAAGGATCATGACAGTCTGTGGATATGAAATGAACATTTTTCTAACATCTCAAAAACAGTATTTCACTCAGGGCACTTTGCTATGAGCAAAGACTCAGGTTGGGGTTGTTGCTCCACCCCCTCACACATGCATGCTCTAAGGACTTCATGAATAGCTACACTGACCAGTCAGTCCATTCATTCACTCAATTTCTTTAAGTACCATGCTTGGTA
>NW_008414544.1:0-281 GCF_000622305.1 Nannospalax galili | reverse complement strand
TCTAGATGGCCAATACATTGACAAACTCCCACTTGTTCCTCGAGGGTTCCCGTGAGCATCGTGGTTTGCCTTTGCAGTGGTCCCTTCGTTTGTATCCTCTTCACTTCACAGACACCAAACAGGAAACACTGATTATCCAGCTCAACAGATGAGCAAACTGGAGCCCAGTGATTGCCAGAAGCCTGGAAGAAAGTGTGTGCACTGGCAATGCTCACTTCTCCAAACTTGCTATTAGTATCGATTTTACACTTCATTTTATTTTATGTATTTGAGTGTTTTTC
>NW_008414543.1:0-281 GCF_000622305.1 Nannospalax galili | reverse complement strand
TTGTGAAGCTCTAGTGGGAGCCAAGATTCTTCACCTTGGCATTGTTGGCCCTACCTCAGGGTGTCCCCAGTATTATGGACCATGTCTGTCTTAGGTTGGCTTGGTTTGCAAGCTCTTACCCATCATTGACTACTGGCCCTCAAAGGGTGACCTCCCTGTGTATGAGCCCACTAGGGTGATTGGGGAAGGCAATTATACAGAGGCCTCACAGATTTACCCATGAGCCAGTCCTGTAGGACCTCGTGGGGAGGATCACGGCCTCTGTGTTGAAGTGCCAAGAG
>NW_008414542.1:0-281 GCF_000622305.1 Nannospalax galili | reverse complement strand
TATATATATATATCTCACTATGTAATACACTTTATATAATCCTCTGGTGCCACAGTAAACTCAGCATGCAGGCACCCATTTTGTGCATATACCCTGTTTCCTTCAGATGCATATCCAAGTGGTTGAGATGAGATGGGTCACTTTGTAGTTCTACAGTTTTGGGGGGAACCACTTTTTCTCCCCCATAGTGGTTATGCTACTTTTTAAAAATTTAATAACCATATGATTAGAAGAAGCATTTCATTATGGCTTTAACATATTCAGTAAATGGATAGTATATA
>NW_008414541.1:0-281 GCF_000622305.1 Nannospalax galili | reverse complement strand
TGCTCTAAAAAGAACAGAAGACCTATAGATTTTAGGATTAAAATCTTGCTATAAGAAAAGGGGGGGGATGATGGATTCAAATCAAGTCCCCCAGGCCAAAGAAAAATTGTACATGGAAGTAAAATGAAAAATAATTCTAACTGCTGAGAAAGAGTTGACTTTTTGTGTACCTCGCCCAAGTTGGAAATCACCCGAGAAATCCCCCTCCCACTTCTGCTTTTCTTGGCTTTGGAGCTGCTTGTGGTTTGTGGTTTTTGCCTTTATAAGCAGCCTGTAAGCTG
>NW_008414540.1:0-281 GCF_000622305.1 Nannospalax galili | reverse complement strand
TTGTATCTAAGGCAGCCATGAGGAAAACTAATAGCCAAACCAGCCCTTACAATTGAAGTACAGGAAATAGCTGTTAAAGATTTACCCAGTGCTTTTTGAATGGATGTAATTGCATATAAATGCATACTAACGATTAGGTAAATATAAGAAGGGCATTGTTTGATTTTTCCCTTGTCTTGATTTTTTTTTCTGTGTGTCCTCAGGTACAGGTGCCCTAGGGCACCTTCAGTAGTCTTTTTAAGATGAATGTTGGCCTCCTATGAGGAATGGCATCTCATTGA
>NW_008414539.1:0-281 GCF_000622305.1 Nannospalax galili | reverse complement strand
ATATACATGCAAGCAATATACTCATACACATAAAATAAAAATAATAAATAACATTTAAAAAATAAAAATAAAGAATCTAAATCACATAGACAGCAGGAATAAGAGGGGAGGAGGGGAGTTAGTGCTAATAGAAAAGAGTTTTAGGTCTACAAGTTGAAATAGTTGTAGAGATGACTGCTAGTGATAGTTACGCATCAATATTACACTGTTGAACTGTATATTTAAAAACAGCTAAGACACTAACTATATGAGATGTGTCTTTCTCAAAAAGAAAAAAAAAA
>NW_008414538.1:0-281 GCF_000622305.1 Nannospalax galili | reverse complement strand
CTCAAAGTTCAAGTGCTGTGTGCTCTATATTTTCCCAGATATCAGAATTGTCTCTTCCCCATCTTTTCATAGTTTGGGGGTAACTATGAAAAACAACAAGAAAAATTATGTCTGCTATTACAACTGCTAGAAAATCTTAAACAATTTTACAAGTTTGTTGAATATACTACAGCATGCGTTTCTTGACTCTTACTTTTGCCTTAGTGCTTTCATAAACTGCTGAGTTGTACAGGGACTGGAAATCAGAGTTTTCCCCCAGTCCCATCTCTCCTCTTTTCTAG
>NW_008414537.1:0-281 GCF_000622305.1 Nannospalax galili | reverse complement strand
AGGGTTTCTGCTCTGCCAGTATCTACTCCCACCATCAACTGTATTCTTCTGGGTAGAGTGTAATTAAGGCTATTGAATAAGGAAGACTGTAAAATTAGAAGTAGGAATCTACAATATCACTTTTGTTTCAGACTACAGTTTATGTAAGAGGGATCCATTTCCAGGTCCAACTTAACACTTAGAAACTCCATTTCTATATGTTTTTAGAAATCATTAACAAAATAAAACCCTTCATATAAAGATAAACTTTTGAGACACCAGTTATTCAGCCACTGAGCATT
>NW_008414536.1:0-281 GCF_000622305.1 Nannospalax galili | reverse complement strand
TTATTATCATTATTGCTTGTATGAGGACAGAATTAACCTGTACCATCTGTTTTTTCTTTAATGAATCTGATTTTGCTGCTTACCCTGGCTTTGTGTTCTCATGTTATTATTTTGTTTCATTTTCTTCAGAAACTGGAACTAAATGTTCCTGACCATGCCTAGATACAATAGTTTAAGCAAAACAAACACCTTTGTTAACCACAGGCACTGCGGTGTGCAGTATCATCCTAGGATCTACTCAACCAGTACAGCTGTGACTTTGGGCACTTTTGTCAGCCACT
>NW_008414535.1:0-281 GCF_000622305.1 Nannospalax galili | reverse complement strand
CCAAAGTGGAACAAACATAAGCCCAGGCTGTTCTGTGATGCAATGGCAGCCGAGGCAGGACAGGGACATAACAAACAAACACAAAAACCAAGATGCCTGGGCTGAACAACGCAAAAGGCCTGGGCAAAATTCCCCCAAGACAGGAGCCCGGGCCCACCAAGGAAGATAGCTGGGAGCCCGGGGCAAAGATTTCCCCCAAGAAGCCCAGCCCAAGCAAGTCCAAGGAACCTGGGCTGAGCATCGATGGAACAGGGCCCAGGCCAAAAGTTACAAGACAGCAG
>NW_008414534.1:0-281 GCF_000622305.1 Nannospalax galili | reverse complement strand
AGAGGGGGCTGTCCCTTCGTAAACAACGACTCACGAAGATCCTGCTTTCGCAGTTCTTGCACCTCCCCTCGTGACCCGGAGGCCGACAGATTGCGAAACACAGAGGGAGTGCCCGGTAGCCTGGAACGGAACTCGCCTGGAAGCGCAGCGACCCATACAGTCGCCAGCATCCAGTAGCCGTGGAGAGCCAGGGACCCGAGCAACAACGCGGTGTGCGGGACCCGCCCATAGCATTGAGAAGGAATCCCCTTAGTGAGGAATATGGGTGATGCTCAGAGATT
>NW_008414533.1:0-281 GCF_000622305.1 Nannospalax galili | reverse complement strand
TGACAAACAAGGATTTTAAATGGATAATAAAAATGTTGCTGACCAGTGAGGAAAACTAGGGAGAGGCAAGAAACCTCAAATAGTGTCGGATATGCAGGGCTAAAGTTATATAATTATGATCTTTTTTTCCCATTTACCATGTGCATATCTAGAACTTCTAAATAATGGTAAGTCGAAGGTTTCTTTAGTGATTCCCCCTGAAGTCAGCTACTTTAAATCCTTTTATTTCAATCTCTGTCTATGTCACATTATCTCCCTTATTAGGTAATTCTAAAAAATTC
>NW_008414532.1:0-281 GCF_000622305.1 Nannospalax galili | reverse complement strand
TGTGTGTGGAGGTCAGAGGACAACTTGGGGGGAGTCAGTTCTCTCCTTTCACCATATGGGTCCTGGGGATTGAACTCCATTAGTCAGACTTGACAGCAAGCACCTTTACCCATTGAACCATCTCACCAGCCCAATCCCCTAACTTTTTAATCAATTATTGCATTATTATTAAACTCTTCAAACTGTTCATAAAATGTCTAGCAAAGACCTGGCATCCACCACCTAGCTCTAACTGATAGCTAGTCACCATAGTCACTTCCATTTTCTTCTTTAAAAAAAAA
>NW_008414531.1:0-281 GCF_000622305.1 Nannospalax galili | reverse complement strand
AGTTTCTTGGCTAAAAGTCAAAATATCCTTGGGCCTCTTAGCAACATACTCAGTTCCAAAGGCCAAAAATGTGGAAAATATTTGGGAGCTTATCTAACCCTTAGAAGATTTTTGGGTTACCTCTTTGGGGGGGGGAGGGGGAATGTTAGAGTAGCCAAAAGCCCCATAAAAAAGAAAAAGGAAAAGAAAGAGTACATGAAGTTATCAGAAAAAAAAAAATGATGGGGAACTATGGGAAGAGTTGGAGGGGAGGGAGTGGGCATGGATTTGTTCAAAACACC
>NW_008414530.1:0-281 GCF_000622305.1 Nannospalax galili | reverse complement strand
TTGCTGCTAGATGAGGAACAGCTGAGCTTCCTAAAACAAAGACCTCTAGATGGGCTGACTAGATTCACCGAATGCACAAGTACTGGGGAAAGGCTGTGGTGCCAACAACACAGAGGTCAGTAGCAGGGATGACAGAGTATAAGGGCTCTAGTGGGGCAGGGAGGTTATGGGAGGGTGCCATCTGGGAAGTGGGTGTACAGATAAGATGTTTGGGATGTTCTGTGTGGTATACACACAAAAAAATTAACAAATTAAAAAATGAGTTATATTTGAGGAGGAAG
>NW_008414529.1:0-281 GCF_000622305.1 Nannospalax galili | reverse complement strand
TGCAGCAAGCTATCTCTTTTAGTTCAGTAATGGCACTTTTATCTTATGAGTGGTCAAGAGCTATTTAATTGAATTTAAAGTCCACTCAATGGGAGGAAAGCCATGTGTGGTATTGTAAACATAGCATAGTGCACGTGACTGGAAAGATCACAGATCCTAGAGAAAAAAAGTCTCTAACATTTGTAGAAAAATGTAATTTCTTACAGTAGGCTAAATATGTATTCTCATATTTACAGGCATACCTACCTCTCACCATCCATCAGAGAAGTACTTTTTGCGTC
>NW_008414528.1:0-281 GCF_000622305.1 Nannospalax galili | reverse complement strand
GTACAGTTTGGGAAATTGTGCTGTGAAGGAAGGCCAGGGAGGGAAGAAGTATGACAGACAAGGTACAGAAAATGTTAGTTAAAGGACCTTCAGCAAAACAGCTTCTGCTCAGCGTGGCTGCAGGTCATGCTCACCTAAAGGTGGGGGAGATCCTGCTGGGGTCTGCAGTCACGCTGAGGAATCTGGAACACGCACTGTCCGCTTCCTATGAGAACCATGGAGATGCCCTTGGGGAAGCTCATTCCAGGCCCTGTGATCTGCCATGTGCACAGACTGAGCTG
>NW_008414527.1:0-281 GCF_000622305.1 Nannospalax galili | reverse complement strand
TTTTCTCCAGGTCCTTTCAGAGGTAGCCACCTTCTCTTATAACTTTTGACTTTTTGAAGAGCAAATATGTGAAGACTATGGTTGTTAATCAAAATGGAGAAAAATCCAGGAAGCAGTCCATGGTCCAAACACTGGAATTCCATAATGCCAGGTAGCTCTCTGCCTTTGCCTTAACCAAGGTCTCTTTCAACTCTGAATTTCACAACCTTTATAACTCTTTTGTAGCTATTCTGTAACCTACATTTGCATATATCCAGATAGATGATAGATAGATAGATAGA
>NW_008414526.1:0-281 GCF_000622305.1 Nannospalax galili | reverse complement strand
AGCAGGATGCACCACCAAACACAAGTGTATGTGTGACCAGGACCTGGTAGTAAGAAAACATGTATCTCTAAGCTTCGGAAACCTTTCAATTTAGAAAGTTAGACACTGAAAACAGCAGATTGGACAAGGAGCTCACCTTTCACGTACACTTTGGAGAGGGAGATGCTGGAAGCTGAGCACTTGCCCCAGCATCTGACTATTAAGATGTCTCATTTATAAGACCTCAGGTAACAGACAAGTTGCACAGATTATTGACCACTGTTTTCTAGAAGGCAAACTTC
>NW_008414525.1:0-281 GCF_000622305.1 Nannospalax galili | reverse complement strand
ATGTGGGTGCTGGGAATTGAACCAGAGTCCTCTGCAAGAGCAGCCAGTGCTTCACTGCTGAGCCATCTCTCAAACCCTAAGGGTGATTGTTTTTAAAAAGACTGATACCTCCTGCCTGTATACTAATAGGGCAAACTGGCAGAGCAGGGGATATGCATTAGACAAGGCAGAGGACAACAGAAGCCAAGTTCCTAAGTAGGGGAGAGGGATGGACTCCAGTCCATGAGAGGGGCTGAACTCTGTAACTGAGAGAAAACCCAGAGCTTGCACCTGTGGAGAGG
>NW_008414524.1:0-281 GCF_000622305.1 Nannospalax galili | reverse complement strand
AAGATTTAGAGAAGGCTGATTACTGTTCTAGTACAAGTATGTCTGGAGAAACAGGCGTCACAAGCCAAGAAGACTGCATTATCATAACCGGAGTCAACATGAAGCAGCTTGAACTGACCAAAAAGGGAAAAATTGAAGAACTGGGAGAAAATTATTACCATGGATCAAAGCTAATGAATTATATAAACACTCATGAGATAAGAATGATACTTTAAAAACATCTTTAGTTCTCTGTGACTGTTGCTAAGCAATAAGTCATTATTCTAAAATTTCATTTTTTT
>NW_008414523.1:0-281 GCF_000622305.1 Nannospalax galili | reverse complement strand
ACAATACTGTCATACGTGTAAAATAAAAATAATAAAATATTTTTAAAAATAGAAAAAGAAAACAGACTATCAAATTCAGTTCTTACACACAGCATTTCAGGATTGAATGCACAGTGTAAGGAGAGGCCCACCTGATAGTTATTCAATTAGAAAGCAGTTCACTGGGATAACGTATCCTTTGGAGATTCCCATGCACTGAATTTGGAACTCAGAGGCATCGGGGACAGATTTTCATCCTAAACACTCCATTTTTTAATTATTTTTATTTTATGTATATGAAT
>NW_008414522.1:0-281 GCF_000622305.1 Nannospalax galili | reverse complement strand
GGCCAAAACACCTACGCCACCTCCCGGTACCACAGTCCCTGGCTGGACACCAGATGGGACCCCACCACCTTGGGGCCACTTTTCCACCTACCTTCAAATCCCCAGCTCCCAACAGCACCACTCTCTGGGGTGGGAGTCCCACGCGAGATTGTGCAGAACACCCAGTTCTCTGGACCTCTGACTGATGAAGGAGCCTGGCAAGGTGAGAAGAGGCAGTTTACAGTGGACCGCACCCAATGAGCACCCAGCCTGTCCCAGGCAGGTTGCTGTGGTCCAGGGAG
>NW_008414521.1:0-281 GCF_000622305.1 Nannospalax galili | reverse complement strand
GAGTGTAATTCTGTTAAAACCCAGAGCTGGGGTGTGTGTGGACATGTGAGGCATGTGTATGACAACTTTGTGTTTGGAAACTTTCTGGAAACAGTCTCAATCACGGGTTTTAAGTTCTCATGCTGTCATAGCTGCCTCAGTTTCTCCTTCTAGTGCCCGATGTGGCTACTGGGGTGAGTTTTGGCACGCGCAGCAAACCTATTTGCCTGTGTTCTCACCCAGGGGCTCCTTAGTGCCCTGACCCTCCAAGGTGCCATTTGATACCTTTCACTGCTGGCCCC
>NW_008414520.1:0-281 GCF_000622305.1 Nannospalax galili | reverse complement strand
TGCAATCCATATTAAAATACAAGATACTTTTGAAGAAATAAACAAGCTCATTCTCAAAATGCACCACAAATGTATAGTAAGCCAGAAAAAGTGTTACTTACATGAAGACAGACACATGAACCAAGGGGACAGGATAAATATCCTGGAAATAAAGTCTCATACATATGGTGAAATGATTTACCACAAGGGTGCCAACACCATGGAATAGGAAAGGAAAGTCTTTTCAACAAAAGACACTGGGGAAAATGGACACCCTGTTCAAAGGATGAAGTGAACTTTAC
>NW_008414519.1:0-281 GCF_000622305.1 Nannospalax galili | reverse complement strand
ATAAGAAATGTATCAAGTAAAGGAGTTCCGGGAAAATGAGGCAGAGATATACACTAGAGTGTGTGGAAATGATATTTAAAAGTTTGTCACCTCCAATCCTTGAGCAAAAGAGATGGACATGTAAAATGGATTTCAAGTCCAGGTATTAATTTTACAGTAGGAAAATTGATAAAGTTTTTTAAGAACCCAAAAGAGAAATGCATGCATTAGAATAACATTGCCATAGTCACTGAAGACATCCCACCACAGATGAGTCTTAAAAGAAGTTAGCCAGAAATGGA
>NW_008414518.1:0-281 GCF_000622305.1 Nannospalax galili | reverse complement strand
TGCTCTCTCTGTGAATTTGGCTTTTCTTAAGTACTTCTCATCAATGGATCCATGTAAAATCTGCCCTTTTGTGAATGGTCTGAAATATGAACAATACTGAAAAGAACATATGAGCTTCTTTAAAGCTCATGGCCCCTGAAAGAACTCCACTGGGCATTTTTGTTTCTACAACTAAGAAAAAAGTGCCTTCCAATTTCACTCACAATTGTTAGAATTTCTTCCATATAGAAATTGACAAGGCCCAGCTGTGAGATGTGAGGTGTTTTCAGCTGTCTTTTTTT
>NW_008414517.1:0-281 GCF_000622305.1 Nannospalax galili | reverse complement strand
TGTGTGTGTGTGTTTCTCTGTTGTTAGTATGTACATGTGAATGTAGGTGCCTGTGGCGGCCAGAAGAGGGGATGGAATCCCCTGAAGCTGGAATTTCAGGAAGTTGTGAGCCACCCAACATGGGGGCTAGGAACTTAAATTGCTAAAGCAGCAGTTGCTCTTAACTACTGAGCCATCTCTATCACCCCAAATATTTGAACTTTTTAATCCCCATTTTATGAAAGCATCTTTTTTCCCCTGTAAGTGACCATCCACTTGATGCAGTCCTGTATTAACAGTGA
>NW_008414516.1:0-281 GCF_000622305.1 Nannospalax galili | reverse complement strand
TCTTGTACCAGAACATTACCTCTTCATTGGCATTCTTTCAGACCATCTTAAGTGTCCACATTGAGGCGATCCAGGTATGTACTGGCACTGAAAGTGGAGGAGCCCTCTGGTGTGACACTGCAAGGTAGGGTATTGTTTTCATTTGAATGCATCAGAAAGAGAACTGAACATATGACCCAGACCTGGCTAGTGCAAGGGTTTTGGTTTGGAAAGGGTCACATGCAATCATTTGGGACTTGGGACTCTTAAGCATCTTGTCCCTCTAGAACCTAAATTTACAA
>NW_008414515.1:0-281 GCF_000622305.1 Nannospalax galili | reverse complement strand
ATCATGGAACACGAAAAATTCTAGCTGGTACTGACTTGGAAGCCTCAATCCAAACTGGCTAGCTGTTGCAGTGCTAGAAGGTACTATGCATGCTGCTGGAGGATGAAAGAAATCATCAGTCTGACCTAGCTATGACCCCTGTTAACCACATTAATAACCACCCTGGCAAGACACACACAACTGGTGCACTAGTGGCATGCAGGTCATGGGAGTAACCAATCACTCTCTGCTTGAATTTAAGGACTGTTCACCAAGGTAAAACCCATACCTGACACTGCCAA
>NW_008414514.1:0-281 GCF_000622305.1 Nannospalax galili | reverse complement strand
CAGGGAAAAAGTTTGATCTCTTGCCATATTTTTATCCCATTTCCTGCTAAATATTAACCATCAGAATTCACTAGATTATAAGATCAAACAGAGTAAATGCCATCAATCTCTTGGTGACATCTTTGATCCAAGTTAGTGCACACTATACCTCTTCCATTCATATAGTAGAACTATAGTAATCACCAATACCTTCAATATTTTGGAGGATAGAAGTGATGTTGCATGCCTGGTAGATTTATTTGAGGATAAAGGATACATGGTGAACTTACACACACTAATAT
>NW_008414513.1:0-281 GCF_000622305.1 Nannospalax galili | reverse complement strand
TTTTTTTATAAAAATGAAAAACAAAAGTGAATTGATTCCAAAAGGAGGAAACAGTAAAATAGATCAGAGTGGTGAACAAATAAAATTCATTTGGGTGAGTAGGAGGCTGGATCTAGTTTAAAATTTCATGGCAAGACCAAGCCCCACCCTTCTAGAGAGTAGGTGAACTGACTCAGAATGAGCCCCCTAGTTATACCTGGGAGGAGCACTTAGGGTGCTTGAAATGAAGAAAATGGTCTGCAATTTCTTCAGGGCACTTGGAACCTACCGTTAAAAGATGT
>NW_008414512.1:0-281 GCF_000622305.1 Nannospalax galili | reverse complement strand
TTGTACATACTTATTATATGAAATGATATGCTTTCCTAAGAAGAACCTCTGTGAAGTTGTAAGCAATGTGATGGTTTAGGTTCCCAGGGAAGGCTTGGGAGGACTCTGTGTCCCTTGGCATGAGGAGGGCAGAGGAGGTGGGCTTGCTATGTCTACCTGGAAAGAGAAAAGGAAGGTGGAAATTCTGTAATCAGGGATTCTGGGACTTTTCATTTGCAAATTGCTTTCTTGTGTTCCTGAAATGAATTAAACATACAAGATGCTGAGATCTGTCACTTGGC
>NW_008414511.1:0-281 GCF_000622305.1 Nannospalax galili | reverse complement strand
CAGTCCATGAGGGACTGCAGGGAAGAAGGGTTCTGGCCAAGGTGGGGGTGAGTGGCACAGAGTCAACACACAGACACTGAGAGTCGGGTGGAAGCAGGCACTAGGCGAGGTTGTTGCAGACTCATTTATTGCTGGGAAGGGTAGGCCTTATATATCTCTCTCCCTACCCCCATTGTCCCATAAGCTGGTGTGTTGCTTTCAGATTGATCCCCTCATCCAGGCCACTCGTGTCATCAGTCTCTAGGTCCAGGGGCAGATTATAGGTTGGCTCTTTTGCAGAA
>NW_008414510.1:0-281 GCF_000622305.1 Nannospalax galili | reverse complement strand
CAGTGGGCACCAGCTCCTAGCTGGCACGAGGTTCAGAGGCCCCACGTTGGGGGTCAGGTATGGGGCACGCAGTCCCACGGGAATCGGTCCCCTGGTCTCAGTCGCGTGCCCTGGAAATGCGGCGGGTTCCGCGGGCGTCTGTCTCTGGCCACGTGTTGCTGTCCGCCGCTTTAGTGCTTAAAGTCTCACAGCACCACAGCTCCACGTCTGTTGTGGCAGTGGGTCTCTCTGCTGCTTCTCCATGTCTCTGTGGGTCTCTGCTACTGGAGCGTGTCTGGTCA
>NW_008414509.1:0-281 GCF_000622305.1 Nannospalax galili | reverse complement strand
TTTTTTTTGTTCTCCTTAAAGCTTTTACTTTGATATATCGGGGAAAAAACTTACAGGTTCACATGGAAAAAATAGACATAATCACAGGGAAGCTAACCTAATCAGTGGACACTGATGCCTGCCTGTCAGCTAATGTTGAAGCTGAAGTTCTGGGAGTTTGGCATGCTACGGGGGTGAAAGGAACAGATTAGTATTCTTCTCCTTCTTCCTCACCCTCTACTTCAACAGACTCCACACCAATCTCCTCATATTCCTTCTCCAGGGCAGCCATATCCTCATGG
>NW_008414508.1:0-281 GCF_000622305.1 Nannospalax galili | reverse complement strand
ACAGCCCGTATTAGGAGACAGCTGCCCTCCCCTAGGTCAAGCTTGATCTTCCCCTGCACTATCTCTACGTCCACCAGCTTAAGCTCATTGTCTTTGATGATTTGGGGCCGCAAGGAACGAAGGCACACCTGAACCAAGTGTCCACACATGCCTGAATATTTTGAGAAGTAGTAATTTCTGCTTTTTAATGTGGGGAGTTTAGTTACTTTGCATGGTCCCCACTTGCAAGTATCCCTGACTGCCTCAGTATAGCAACAGCTATTGGGACTTCCACCCAAGTT
>NW_008414507.1:0-281 GCF_000622305.1 Nannospalax galili | reverse complement strand
CCTTAAACTGTGAGCCCAAACCAAAGCCTTCCCCCTTCAAGTTGCCTTTGCCAGATATGTTGTTGCAGCAATGAGAAAAGTAAGTAACACAGGCTGAACTCTCCAAAGGTCCCTCTGGCCCACTCTGACACTTGGGAAATTCAAAGCTATGTGAATATTCAAAGTGGGTGTGAGATCTGACACATTTCAAGGCTTCTGACCTTGCTGCGGAGGGTGATGGGGAAGATGAAGGAGCCAGGAGCTTCAGTGAGCTGCTGCTCGGGGTGAGTGGGGATGAGGAC
>NW_008414506.1:0-281 GCF_000622305.1 Nannospalax galili | reverse complement strand
AGTAACAGGGATGACAGAGCATATGGGCTCCAGTGGAGGGGGGAGGCTATGGGACGGTGTCATTTGGGAAGTGGGTATACAGATGAACGAGATTGTTTGGGATGTTCTGTATGATAAACACACAAAAAAAAAATCAACAAATAAAAATGAGTTATAAAAAATGTGTTTCTAACGAATCACTTACACTCTCTTGATGAGGGGCATTACCTTGGCAGCACAGGTCACTTCTAAAGTTTAGATCCTTTTTTATTTTATTTTATTTTATTTCATTTTATTTTATT
>NW_008414505.1:0-281 GCF_000622305.1 Nannospalax galili | reverse complement strand
ATGTGGATCCTAGCACCAAATCCTTATAATTGAATATGTATCCAGACATAACTACAGGAACCAGATAATGAAGAGGAACCAGGGAAGAAATGGAAAAGAAAGAATCTGAAAGAGAAGAACAGTAGACAACAGGCATTAAAAAGGGAGATATAGATAATAATGGGGTTATTTTAAGGGGAGGGAGGAGGGAGGGTTATATAAAGAATTTAGGGGATAACAGGAAAGAAGGAGCTCAAAAGAGGTGGGACCATAGGAGAAGGGTGTTATTAAGGGAGAAATGG
>NW_008414504.1:0-281 GCF_000622305.1 Nannospalax galili | reverse complement strand
AAAAAAAATCTCTTCTTCCCTCCTTTACATTATTATTTCTAATAATGGGTTTCTCTGTAGCCCCAGCTGGCCTGGAGCTCTCTGTATAGACCAGGCTGGCCTCACAGAGATCCACTTACCTCTGTCTCCTGAGTACTGGATTAAAGGTTTGCACCACAATGCCTGGCCTACATTATTTTCTTATATCATAGTTACTTACATAGTATCTTGTGCATGGTCAAGTACATAATGTCTAAATGTTCTATTAGGTAAAAGCATACCAAATTACTTAGTTTTTTTTT
>NW_008414503.1:0-281 GCF_000622305.1 Nannospalax galili | reverse complement strand
CCCTCAGACGTGCAGATGGTCGTGTCTCCTGCCCCCTCTGCCTGCAGATGGTCGTGTCACCTACCCCCTGTGCCACAAAGATGGTCATGTCACCTGCCCACTCTGATGTGCAGATGATCGTGTCACCTGACCACGCTAATGTGCAGATGGTCTTGTCACCTGCCATCTCTGTCATGTACATGGTCGTGGCAACTGCCGTCTCGGATGTGCACATGGTCATGTCACCTGCACTTTTTGACGTACACATGATCCTGTCACCTGTCATCTTTGACGTACAAATG
>NW_008414502.1:0-281 GCF_000622305.1 Nannospalax galili | reverse complement strand
GCAATATTGGGGATAGAACCTAGGGTTTCATGCATTCTAGGAAAGCACTCTATAATTGAGAAATCTTCACACCACCGTATCCTGGAATTATCAAATATCCTTGAATTGCCCATGTGAAGAATGACCTTGGTTTTGTGCCTGTTTTATCTGTAAACTCTCATCTACTATCTGCTCTTTAATTTCCTTTACTTTGCAGTCGGTATTTGAAACTGTAGCTTGATATTCCCAGTAAAATCTCTTTTCTCTAAGATTATAGATAATTTTATGTTAATGATGACTTC
>NW_008414501.1:0-281 GCF_000622305.1 Nannospalax galili | reverse complement strand
AAAAATAAAAATAAAAAGTAACTGTAAACACAACTTGCAGATAAAGAACAAATGGCCCTTCAGCACACAGGGTCTGGACTATCTAGACTCAATGAACACACAAGGAGGTCTGACCTCAGTCCTCCAGCTCCTTCCAGGCTTACTGCTTCCTCTCCTACGTGCCCCTCCCCTTTCTAGTGATAACTTCTTGTACAAACACCCTCATATCTATTTTTTATTTTAATTTCATGCAAAGAGCATTCTGCCTGCATGTAAGTTCAACACACCCGTAGAGGCACTGG
>NW_008414500.1:0-281 GCF_000622305.1 Nannospalax galili | reverse complement strand
CCTCCCCAAGTTGGTATTGGTCAGAGTATTTTGTCATAGCAATTGAAAAGCAAACTAGGACAGAAATTGGCACTAGAGAGTGGGGCACTGCTGTGACAGACCTGTCATTGGAAGATTGTAGACCATATTTGGAAATTTGGGCTAGAAAAGCCATTGTGTGCTTAGAGTTTGTTGCTGTGGAGTTTGGAACAGTTATGTTGAAAGCGTTGTGGATGATGGAGGCCTGGCTAGTGAAGCTTCAAAGGGAAGTGGAGACTATCAGGGCTGTTCATGTGATATTT
>NW_008414499.1:0-281 GCF_000622305.1 Nannospalax galili | reverse complement strand
GCACCCCCCCCAAAGGACAGGGGAGTGCTCCTTCGGCCTCCTCCTCATCTATGATGTTGTTGAGAAAAGCTTTATTGTCAGTGGTCAGGTAGGCTTGGGCCTCCCCCAATATGTCTTGCCCTATGAGGTTATTTACCAATCCCCAAGCCACTAGAGGTTTCACCTCTCCCTGGACTCCATCCGTGTGGGGACCTAAAGGTCCCACCTTGCAGAAAGTGACTTGCTTTGAAAGCCTGACTTGCTTTGAAAGTCTGAAGAATACTTCTGCACTGCTGAGGAGT
>NW_008414498.1:0-281 GCF_000622305.1 Nannospalax galili | reverse complement strand
CACACCACACAAAAGGAGAATATAGTTACAATTTATGCTATAGTACCATGCAAAACTATCAAAGCTAGAACCCAGCTCTGACTAATCTTCATGTTGCCTCCTCTGAAATAGCTCGAGAACAATGAAGGAATGGAGACTCTAGAAGTAGAGGCCTTTTCCTAGAGCTGCTGGAATAAGGACTGAGCTTTTTACCAGAAGACAGACCACTCCATTTGCATAAGCCACTACCCATAGTTGCAGACAATTGAAGTTCCTGGATGAAGGCCCTCAAAGGGCTTAAG
>NW_008414497.1:0-281 GCF_000622305.1 Nannospalax galili | reverse complement strand
CTGAGCCATCTCTCCAGCCCCAGACATGCACTGCTTTTAAGTGCTGAGCTTTAGATTGATTGGTCACACAGCAATAGCTCATTGAACAAAGACAGAACTAGAACAGAATTCAGGTCTTCTGAGCCCTAGACCAAATGTCAGCTAGGGCATGGGATCCAAACTGTTAGATTTTACACTTTGCCTTTATAAAATTTTAACATGGGCATTTAGAAACTATATTTCTTTATCAACAGTTCACTTAATGCAAAATTTACATAACCATAGCCACATTGATTAAAATA
>NW_008414496.1:0-281 GCF_000622305.1 Nannospalax galili | reverse complement strand
TGCAGATGGTCGTGTCACCTTCCCCCTCCGACGTGTAGACGGTCGTTTCACCTGCCCTCTCTGATGTGAACATGGTCGTGACACCTGCCCTCTTTGATGTGCACATGATCGTGTCACCTACCCCATCTGACGTGCAGATGTTCGTGTCTCCTGACCCCACGGACGTGCAGATGAACATGTCACCATCCCCCGCTGACTTCCAGATGGTCGTGTCACGTGCTCCCTCGGCCGTAAAGATGGTCGTGTCACCTGCCTCCTCTGATGTGCACATGGTCCTGTCA
>NW_008414495.1:0-281 GCF_000622305.1 Nannospalax galili | reverse complement strand
TTTTTTTTCGTCCTCAAAATATGATCAAAATCACATGACACTTATTTTTCATTTCAGTCTCATGAAACTGCACTTTGGAAAGTCAGTCCAAGTCCCTGACACTTTCCTCTGCATTTGCTGGTCCCGAACAAAGTGGATATGCTGGGATCATTATTTGCATGTATTGGAACGTGTTTCAATCATCTGGGTAAGAAAGCTCTGTTACATACTAAGTGAAAAAGCAAAATGAGAATTTTGTTTTTTGGTGTTTTTGAGACAGGGTCTCCCTGTAGCCCCAGCTG
>NW_008414494.1:0-281 GCF_000622305.1 Nannospalax galili | reverse complement strand
TGTCACCTCCACCTCTCATATGCAGATGGTCGTGTTACCTGCCCCCTGTGACGTGCGCATAGTTGTGTCACCTGCCCCCTCTGACGTACTCATGGTCATGTCACATGCCGCATCTGTCGTGCAGATGGTCGTATCTCCTGCTGCCTCTAACATGCAGATGGTGGTGTCACCATCCCCGTCTGACTTGTAGATGGTTGTGTCACGTGCCCCCTCTGCCATAAAGATTATCACGCACCTGCGACCTCTGACGTGCAGATGGTCGTGTCTCCAGCCCCTTCTGA
>NW_008414493.1:0-281 GCF_000622305.1 Nannospalax galili | reverse complement strand
ATCAAAGGGAGTTAGTTAATCAGTGTCCTTTCATGTGAATGGCTTGTTTTTTACCCAGTAATGGTGCTTAGCAAACCAACCCCTTAAACTTAAAACAATAAACATCTATTTCAACAACTTGGATCACTTCTTTGTGTCTCCTACATCCTTGTAGATGTTTGTTTAACCTTGACATGTTCTCATGACCTGGTCTAGGAACAAGAATGAACAAGGTCTGTCTGTCTCAAAAGAGAAACAGAAGAGCACACACACAACACTTCATGCCTTTGGTCATGTGTGCT
>NW_008414492.1:0-281 GCF_000622305.1 Nannospalax galili | reverse complement strand
TAACCACTGATAGCAAGGCCTTTTATGATGATGTTTTGGATCTTGAAGAGTATGATAGGCTTCCTGAGTCAGCAATTCAAGAGTTGTCTCACCATATCAATTACTGGGGGGACCCAAAGAAAGAGCATTGGGTTCACTCCCAATTCTAAGGTCTACTGCCCCTCAGGTCTGGCTATCCGGTGGTCCCCTGGGGCACTGGTATGGGTGGAGTGGTGGCCATTACCTGAGACAAGCTACAGGCTTTAAAGGAAATTGTGCAGGAACAATTACGGTTGGGCCAC
>NW_008414491.1:0-281 GCF_000622305.1 Nannospalax galili | reverse complement strand
TTTGGAATATTTTGATGGCACAATTGTGCATTGTGATGTCACAGTGGAGCACTGTGGTGTCACATTCGTGCCTTTGTGGCGTCACATTGGATCATTGTGACGTCTCAATGGAGCGTGGTAAAGTCAGACTGTAACACTGTGATGGCACCAGGGAGCATTGTGACGTCATATTTGAGGATTGTGATGTGACAAGGAAATATTGTGAAGACATATTGTAAAATTGTGGTGATATATTGAAGAAATATAATGACCCTTGGGGAGTTAGTGTTGGCACTTTGTAG
>NW_008414490.1:0-281 GCF_000622305.1 Nannospalax galili | reverse complement strand
CGCGATCACTCCATCCTCACAAGCTCCGGTATTGAGAGACCTCGCGAGCGTCCGCAGAGCCCTGTTCGCCCCCGGGGGCACTGGAGGGGGTCAGGTGACCCCACGACACCGCCCCGTCTTCCCCTGCCAGACACCGCCCCCGTCTTCCCCTGCCAGCCTTGCGCGTGGGCGGGAGGCGGTGGTGGCTGCGCGTGGCTGGGGCGTCTGGTGCCATGGGGCTGAGCCGGGTACGCGCGGTCTTCTTTGACCTGGACAACACACTCATCGACACGGCCGAGGCG
>NW_008414489.1:0-280 GCF_000622305.1 Nannospalax galili | reverse complement strand
CATGTGCACGTCAAGGAGAGCAGGTGACGTGACCATGTGCACGTCAGAGAGTGCAGGTTACACGAAAAATGCGCACGTCAGAGGGGCCAGGTGAGACGACCATCTGCAAGTCAGATGGGGCAGGTGACATGACCATCTGCACGTCATATGGGGCAGATGAAACGACCACCTGCACGTCAGAGGGGGCAGGTGACACGACCATCTGCAACTCAGAGAGGACAGGTGACATGACCATGTGCACATCAGAGGGGGCAGCTGACACGACCATGTGCACGTCAGA
>NW_008414488.1:0-281 GCF_000622305.1 Nannospalax galili | reverse complement strand
GTCTTCCCTGATTCCCATTCCCCAGTCCAGGGAGCCATCCTGCCCTTTGAGCTCACTTTGGCTCAACAGCAATTTGAAATGGACCCGGGGAACTCGCCTCCTCTGCTGGGAGGAGTTCCTCTGCCCTCATTGCCTATGCTATGTGAGTGTTGTCAACCTCTTGCCTGAGGCCATATTGGCAGGTCTGGTAAACCCTGTGCCTTTCCTTCTACCTTCTCCCTAATTTTAAATCCCCCACCTTGTCTGTCCACTCAACTTCCATCCCTAAGTTCCCTCAGTTT
>NW_008414487.1:0-281 GCF_000622305.1 Nannospalax galili | reverse complement strand
CCGCACGCTCCCCGCGGGAGGACCTCGCCCCAGGCTCGCCTTCCTCCCCGAGACCCCGGTATCGAACGGAGGACCGGCCCCACAGGACCCCACTTTGCCGCAGTCAGGTCTTCTCCAGGGCAGCCCCGCCGGGACTCCACAGCCGCCCGCGACGCAGCTCACTCACCACGGCCGCGGAAAACCACAACTGCGAGCCATTGCAGCCACACGACAACTCACTGCCCTTTCAATTTGCGCGGGACCGCGAGGCCCCGCCCAGAGGACGTGACGTCAGCGCGCAT
>NW_008414486.1:0-281 GCF_000622305.1 Nannospalax galili | reverse complement strand
TTTTTTCTGCATTTGTGAATGTGTGTGCATTGTTATATATGTGCACAGTGCACATGCATGTGGAGACCTCAGGTGTCATTCCTCAGGAGCCATCCACCTTGTTTTCTGAGACAGGATCTTTCATTGGCCTGGGCTTGCCTGTTTGTCTAAACTGCCTGAAAAAGGAGCCCTGGGCATCTGTCTGTCTCTGCCTCATTAACACTGGGATTGCAATTGAACATCTCTTTTTTTGTAAGTCCTGGGGTTTGAACTCAAGTCTTCATGCTTGCATTGCAACCACT
>NW_008414485.1:0-281 GCF_000622305.1 Nannospalax galili | reverse complement strand
TTAGAACCCTGACATCACGGTTCCCATGAGGACTGCTGGATTCTCACACTTCAGTGGTTGGTTTGCCAACTGATGTAGCCATATTTAGTATTTAGTGCCAAGGAAAAAGACTTCAGTCTGTCAAGACTCACCATTCAAGGCTTCACTGGAAAAGATATTCTTCGAATAACTACTCTTGATCCTCATGATAGACTGGTCACTTCAGGAAGTGTTCTGTCTTGCTTCCTCCAAGTCTTTTGTGAACTAGTTCTTAACTCCCATAACTGAAAATCAGCTCATGT
>NW_008414484.1:0-281 GCF_000622305.1 Nannospalax galili | reverse complement strand
AAACAGTAGAGATTGTTCCAAACACCCATAAGAGTTTTCTTCATAACCGAACCAAATACCAGTTTTTTAAATTAAGCTTGAACAAAATTTAAGATGTGGCCCATGGTGGCTCAAACCACGTTCAGTGACACAGTGGCCACATCTGGCCAGCAGCGGCCCTGTGGATCAGCCTCTCCGGAACTCCTGACAAACTGTAAGCAGCTCTACACCACACTGGGCTGTGCCCAGCGTCTACAGGGACGGCCGCCACATTTCCAGAACAAGCCCAGGTGACCGTCAGA
>NW_008414483.1:0-281 GCF_000622305.1 Nannospalax galili | reverse complement strand
TTAAGGAACAATGTGAACCTACATACCAATGGGACAGACAACAGAATACTACTAGATGACTCGTCAGGTACCCTTAATACCAATGCACAGGGAACAATATAGTAAAAGTTCCACAAGACAGTAACTGTCAACCATAATGTTCTCCTCAGAAAACTGTCACTTAAAATTCACAGAGATAAAACTGCATTGGAGGAAACTCATGAAGTAATGCAATAAATTTCACTCAAGGGGCACTGCAGATTATAATTAAAGGCAAATATACAGAGCAATTAAAAAGAAAT
>NW_008414482.1:0-281 GCF_000622305.1 Nannospalax galili | reverse complement strand
TTGCAAATTTCTTGAGTTTCCTGAGTCCTGCTGCCTCCTGTCCTGAGGGGATGCTTCAATTCAGAGGAAGCCAGCAGGGCAGCACACACAGTCACAAAATGCTACAACTGCCAACAAAGATGCTCTCTGAGAAGAAATAAAGGATAAACCAGAACTCAGAGTAAAAAGTGCAGAGGTAAGTGTCTTGATCCCTAGTTCTGCTTCCAGCTACTGAGGACTCCCAGGCCAAGCTTCCTCTTATGTGTGGATTTGGAGACTGTGCAGAACACATCCAGGGGGAG
>NW_008414481.1:0-281 GCF_000622305.1 Nannospalax galili | reverse complement strand
AGCATTTAGCACACGCTCTAACAAATGTCCAAGCAGCCCAGAAGTCAAGTGCAACTGCGTCTCCTGTCTGAGACTCCGTTTTTGCATTTTCCCTGACTCTGTCCCCTACTTTATCCAAAAATCCCATATCGTGAGCCCCTAAAGCACACCCTGCAATGTGCAACGTATTACTGTAATAAATATACTGCAGGGAAGAAGGGAAAAATACATACCCAACAACAGCATACTTGCCCAAAAAACAATTTTTCCTCAAAAAATCTGTTCAGACAGCCTGGTGCTGG
>NW_008414480.1:0-281 GCF_000622305.1 Nannospalax galili | reverse complement strand
TGCAAAAAGAAGCTTCTTTGATGAGTGGTGTATTGTATACTTGTCTATAAATATAAGGACCCATATTTAGCATATAGTGAGAAATTTCATTTACCTAGAGATATGACAGAGATCTAAGATCTGTGACGACTCCAGCCATATGTATTTGACTGTTTACAGTGCGACCAGTGAGTTCACTCCCATTGAGAGGGCTTTATGCCCAACCAGATAGCTGTTGATTACCCCCCAGATAACACTGCCACTGCAGCACCTGTAGAGGTAGTTTGCTCTGCTGGTCATTA
>NW_008414479.1:0-266 GCF_000622305.1 Nannospalax galili | reverse complement strand
CATCAGGTGTGCTCTGTACCTACAGTCACCCTCCCTTGCAGAGTCTCATTAGCAACTGAGCCAGCCCTGCCCAGCCCCTTTTTCTTCCTCTTGAAGATGAGATCTCGCTATGTAACCCAGGCTGGCCTTGAACTAGTGACCCTCCTGCCTCCCTCTCCTGAGTGCTGGATCTCAGGCATGTGTCTATCACACCCAGTGCTTTCTTGTTTCTTGACATGGAAGCTTAGGCTTGAGATTTTTTTTTTTTTTTTTTTTTTTTTTTTTCC
>NW_008414478.1:0-281 GCF_000622305.1 Nannospalax galili | reverse complement strand
GAATGGAAGTGGGAGAGTCCACCTGGGACCCAGGGCCGAGGCCTCCCCTCTTCTCTCTTGTGTATCTCTCTGAATACTATTTCAAGATCTTAGTCACATTCCGTTCAAGATCAGATCTCTAACAAGAATGGTAATTAAAACTGAAAAAATACTAAGCATGGTAGTGTATGCCTTTAATCCCAGTACTCAGGAAGCAGAAGCAGGTAGATCTGTGGGAGTTTGAGGCCAGACTGGTCTACATAGTGCATTCCAGGTCAGCCAGGGCTTCATAGTGATACCCC
>NW_008414477.1:0-281 GCF_000622305.1 Nannospalax galili | reverse complement strand
TTACCTCCCAGCATTTCTTTGAGTCTTTGAAGGCGGAATAGAGAGGTAGGAACACTTGTCCCTAATCACATAGCACCACAGAATGAAAACGTAGGCCCAAAAGACTTCCAAACTGTCATTTTTTAAAACTTTTTATCTTGGAGAATACTGGTCATACACAAAAGTAGAGACTAGCCTAATAAATCCCTCTGATCTCACTATCCAACCTATGCCTGCCCTCCCAGCCCACTGCAGTTCTGGGGAAGAACTCTCATGCCATAGTGTATTTCAACATAGGTCTT
>NW_008414476.1:0-281 GCF_000622305.1 Nannospalax galili | reverse complement strand
CAGAAGAGGGTATTGGATCCCTTGGAACTGGAGTTACAGATGGTTGTTAGCAATTATGGGGGTGCTGGGAACCAAGCCTGTGTCTTATGCAAGAGCAGCCAATGATCTTAACCTCTGAGCCATCTCTCTATCCCCAGTTTAATTTTTTTTAATTTTTAGTTTTTTTTGAGACAGGGTCTCCCTGTAACCCCACTGGCCTGGAACTCGCTATGTAGACCAGGCTGATCCCAAACTCACAGAGATCTGCCTGCCTTTGCCTCCCAGGTGCTGGGATTAAAGGC
>NW_008414475.1:0-281 GCF_000622305.1 Nannospalax galili | reverse complement strand
TTCCATCAAATCTAATATCTGTTTAAACAATGCTCAAGGGTGTGGATCTACCCCCTGGGTTCTGGTCAAATTACCAGGGACTCACCAGTAAGGACTCTCCCTCTCCCAGCGACTGTCAATTGAACTGTGTTTTCTTTTTGTTTTCTTTCTTTTTTTTCTTTTTTGACTAGATGAAAAGCTAGTGAGATGGCTCAGCGGGTAAAGGCACTTTCCATGGAGACTGAAGACCTGAATTTAATTCCCAGGACCCACATGGAAGAACCAAATGACTCAAGTTGTCT
>NW_008414474.1:0-281 GCF_000622305.1 Nannospalax galili | reverse complement strand
ATAGCCCATACCTGCAAGGCTTGCCAGCCCTATTTAAAAGTACCTCCTTTATAAGGCCTGGGAGTCAACCCCAGAGGACTAAAACCTAATGTTCTCTGGCAAACAGATGTCACCCATTTCCCAGCGTTTGACAAACTAATATATATCTTTGTGTCCATAGATACTTTCTCACATGCATGCTGAGCCACAGCACATGCAGGAGAAAAACCCAAACATGCTCAGGCACATTTCTTGCAATGCTTCACTACGCTGGGCCTGCCCTCTCAGGTCAAAACTGATAA
>NW_008414473.1:0-281 GCF_000622305.1 Nannospalax galili | reverse complement strand
TTCCCTGTCTAGAACTTGTAATGCTAACTACTCTTGCCCTTACTTCTCCTCACACTCCTATTCACCAGTCAAGGACTTTCTTTTCTTTGTACAGATAAGTTACACAATTTGGGAGATTTTTAGATAGACCCACTGAAGGAGTACCCCCCAAATGCCTCACCATAAGTCTCTGTTCAGCATGAAAAAAACCAGAGTGGTCTGCATCCCAATTCCCTATTGTCAATTTGGGCAACCTCTTCAGAGGCTGGTGTGATAAGAACAGGAGGTAGGAATTGGCTAGG
>NW_008414472.1:0-281 GCF_000622305.1 Nannospalax galili | reverse complement strand
GGTGGGTGAAGTTTAATATAGTACTCCTGTCCAGGGACCCACACTCTGCAGACTCTTATTTCTATGCTTTGACCATCTGTGGCCTTTTGTTACCCTCTGTTGCATGAGGAAGCTTCATTGATGAGAGTGGGGAGATGTATTAGTGTTCTCTCTACTCCTTGTCCCACCATGTTCCATGAGCCTTAAGGTGTAGAGGTTCCACTGCAGATGTGTCACTTAAGGTTGAGCATCTCACAGACACTTATTCTCTATGTGTGACCAGTTGTGGAACTCTGTAATAG
>NW_008414471.1:0-278 GCF_000622305.1 Nannospalax galili | reverse complement strand
CACCACAGTTTCTTCAGTTTCTACACTCTCGAGTGACCATTCATTCCCAAGATCACCACCCTATGTCACCTGCCCTTGTTCAGTCCCCACTCATTCCTCAATCCAGGGTTTCTTGAGATGATATCTGTGCACAGTCTGCACACTGCCTGCTAGTTTACACTGCAGATTCCTAGGGCCTTTCAATGAGACCCTCTGGAATCCTGAAGTTTGCATTTAAAATAAGTATTCTAGAGAATTCTCTCTCTCTCTCTCTCTCTCTCTCTCTCTCTCTCTCTCTC
>NW_008414470.1:0-281 GCF_000622305.1 Nannospalax galili | reverse complement strand
CACAGCTGGCCAAAGTGCAGAGAACAAGAGCTTGCAGAGTCACTGAATAGGACACCTATATCAAACTCCTGCCTCCCAAGGCCTGAGAGTTCCTTGGAAATGATGGGGTAGAAATATTGTAAGACCAGAGGTGCTGAATGACCACAAGAAAACAGTTTCCCAAATAGTTGGGCAGTTACTCATATGAACTCACGGCAATAATGCCAATATGCACAAGTCTTGTGCAAGCTCAAAGCAAACCAAACCCTAGCCCAGACAAGGGGAAGTGGGTAAGAAACCTC
>NW_008414469.1:0-281 GCF_000622305.1 Nannospalax galili | reverse complement strand
AAGACAGAAACTGAACAGATGGATAGTTCCCTCAAAACCAACAATACCAGCCGTCCCAGTTTGGTTTTCGGGCAGAGTTAGACATCCCAACAGTGTCTTCAGCATGAACCATGGGTAGGCTGATGACATTGCATCTTGTTGCTCTCTAAAGAGTCACCATCGATTTGCCACAAGACTACAACATTGAACATAAATCCCAGATAAGCCTGGTGTTGTGGCTCTTGTTTCAACATTACTTCCCTCCCTTGTAGTACCTGTGTGGGAAACACTGACAAGGGCAT
>NW_008414468.1:0-280 GCF_000622305.1 Nannospalax galili | reverse complement strand
ACACACACACACACACACACACACACACACGTATATATTCATTTTATCAGTTTTGTTCCTTCAGAGAACCCTGACTAATACAAGCACCATGGAGAGAAAAAATAAGACCTTATAAACCTTGATGTTATGATAAGAGTGAGAACTTTCTGTTAAAATTTAGAAATGAGGGGCCAGAGAGATGGCTTAGCAGTTAAGAGCCCTGGCTGCTCTTGTAGAAGGCCCAGGTGTAATTCTCAGCATCCACATGGCAGCTAACAACCATCTGTAACTCCAGTTCCAG
>NW_008414467.1:0-281 GCF_000622305.1 Nannospalax galili | reverse complement strand
AAACAAACATGGGCATACTCATTGAATAAAAGTGGATACAATTTGCCATGGGAACAAAGACAAAGAAATTCAAATTTTCATGCTACATATACCAACTAAACACCGAGCCAGGGCTGGGGACAGAACTCAGTGGTACAGTGTTTGCTTGGTATGCTAGAGATCCTGCATTTGACTCCTAGCATTCCAGATGAACAAATAAATAATAAAATAAAGCCCAGCTGTTTCAGTCTGGATTTCCTTCCCCCTCATGCTTGGAATTCATGAATCATCTCTAAGAATCC
>NW_008414466.1:0-281 GCF_000622305.1 Nannospalax galili | reverse complement strand
AAACCAAGGCAAGAGAACTGTTGAGTCTGAGCCAGCCTGGGCCACACAGTAAGTCTGAGCCACCCTGGTTTGTATAGAAACACAGCTATGGTGCTATGGGAGTTCAGTGCAAAGACGATGGACAACTGGAGAGAAATGCCTGGTGAACACCTTATGGAGGGGGGCTTTCATCACTCAGAGGGAACCATAGCTAATGTACATCCTCTGGCTGCTGTCTAGCACTCATTATCTCAGAAAGGGGAGAATGCAGTCAGATAACTGATTCACAGTTCCATTGTTTA
>NW_008414465.1:0-281 GCF_000622305.1 Nannospalax galili | reverse complement strand
TTTCTACCACCTCAGAGCCCAGCTTCATGGAGTTTCCAATGTGGCCTTCAGTAATCCACCTGGTCTTCACTTGAAGTTAGGATGCCGAAGGCCCAAGCCTCCAGGACAGAGAAGCTACTGTTCTCAGACTCTGCGTTGTGAAGGCAGCCGCTGTTGGATTACCCAGACCAGATTCTAAGGGAATCCAGAAAATCCTCTTCTAATATCTGTGTTCAATCTGCCTGTTCTCACCCTCTGGAGAACCCAAACTAACAGAGATGCTCCCTGTCCTGTGGTGTGAG
>NW_008414464.1:0-281 GCF_000622305.1 Nannospalax galili | reverse complement strand
CCCTCTGATATGCAGACGGTCATGTCACCTGCCCCCTCTAACGTGCACATGGTCATGTCACCTGTCCCCTCTGACGTGGAGATGGTCGTGTCTCCTAACCCTTCTGACGTGCAGATGGCCATGTCATCTGCCGCATTTCACTTCCAGATGTTCATGTCACCTGCCCCCTCTGCCTTTAAGATGGTCGTGTCACCTGACACCTCTGACGTGCAGATGTTCATGTCTCCTGCCCCCTCGGACGTGCAGATTGTCGTGTCATCTGCTCCCTCAGACGTGCAGAT
>NW_008414463.1:0-281 GCF_000622305.1 Nannospalax galili | reverse complement strand
AAAAAAAATTTCCTCATAAAAACTCACCCAAAGATGTTTGTAGAAACCGTATATAGAATAGCCAAACTTGTTAGTGACCAAGATGTCCTTTAAAAGTTAAATGGGTGGATGAAATGAGGCACATTTAGGCAGTAATATTAATTTTTTATTAAAATTAAATGAGCTATCAGGTTAGAAAAAGACATGGAATACACTCAAGTCCATACTATAAAGTGACAGGAACAATCAGCATCAGGTATGCCCTGTCAGATTTCAACTCCAGATTTTAGGGCAGGTAGCTG
>NW_008414462.1:0-281 GCF_000622305.1 Nannospalax galili | reverse complement strand
ATTTATTAAATTTGTTTTTGGCTCAGAATGGATAAATCTAAAACTGGCATCACTTGTGTGTTTCCTAGGTGTCATGCGAATGTCCCAACTAAACCTATCTCCAGTACCAGACCCCACCATTGATAAATGCCAGCTCTCAGGGAGCACAGTCACACAAGCTAACTTTTCAATTCTATGCCCTGTGGAAGGAAACACTTTGCCCGTGTTTTCAAAAAGAGCTTGGCAGTGTTCATATGGACACAGCATCCTTTCCTTCAGGCCTGCTAGCCTTACATTAATTT
>NW_008414461.1:0-281 GCF_000622305.1 Nannospalax galili | reverse complement strand
AAGCAAAAGAGCAAATGCATTGTTGAAGGTCTGGTAAAGGAAAATTGCAGCTAATTCCAATAATGCTATATATGATAATAACAGAAGGGCTTATAACTATGTGATTTTTATGTGTTTTTTTCACTTTATGATATCTATTTTGGTTTCATTCTGTTACTCTGATTAAATGGAAACAACTTAGTGTAATAAAATTTATTTGACTTATACTTCCAGGTCACAGCCCATCAGTAAGTGATGTCAGGCCAGGAACTGAAGTGGGAACTTTCTATTCCGAGCAACAT
>NW_008414460.1:0-281 GCF_000622305.1 Nannospalax galili | reverse complement strand
GTTAAGGCCTATTGAGTCAAGTTAGTGTCCCCAGATATCCCTTAGTACAAGTCCACCCACTGGGCATAGATAGTCGACCTATCTAGAGTCACTTCCTTGAAGAAGATCAGTTCTTCTTCATCCAGCACTAATCAGCTGCCCAGTAGTTCTTTGACAAAGATTGGGGCCTGCTGCCCATTTCTGCAGGTCTTTGGCCTGCTTGCATTTGTATGGACCTTATTCATGCTGACACCATTGCTATAAGTGTATATGAGCAAGGTCCCAGGAGCCTGTAAGAAAGA
>NW_008414459.1:0-281 GCF_000622305.1 Nannospalax galili | reverse complement strand
TAAGATATTCAGTACTGATTTATCTTATAACAAGCAGGTTTTATTAGCCTAGGCATAGATTCTCAAGGAGATGTTTGGGAATCTCACTGCTAGCATCTCCACAAGCAATCATCAAACTGTTCACAAACTTCACTTGTTGAAATTGAAGCAAAGGAGCAGCTTGGGGCTTTAACCTGGCCACAAAGCTAAAGGGTAAACTGATAGTAGCGAATGTGATTAGCTGTTCCTTCTTGGCCCAAAGCTATCAAAAACTTAAAAGTAAATTCAGAGTTAAAAAAAAA
>NW_008414458.1:0-281 GCF_000622305.1 Nannospalax galili | reverse complement strand
TAGAAAGAGCCAGATCAGTGGCTGGGAACAGATCTAATCTTTGGAGAATAATTTCGAGTCTGACATCTGAACCTCAGGCCAGCTGTTGAAACAGCTCTGGAACCACCTGACTGCCATTCCCTGCCCTCACCCTGAGAACTCTGGATGAAGGAGAGCAGTTTACTCTACCCACAGCTCTGTTCTTCCAACATGATGATGAACACTTAGGAGGCCTTGGAAGTACAGGGACATGTCCTCTGCTGTAGATTCAACGCTGTGTCTGCTTCCCACACGAGCAACCC
>NW_008414457.1:0-281 GCF_000622305.1 Nannospalax galili | reverse complement strand
AAACCATCAACTGTCCATAACTCCTCAGCTGGAAGTGGGGGCTCATGAGACCCTCCTACTTCCATACAGGAATGGTAAATGGCTTTATCTTGTGCAGGTCTTATGAACACAACAAAGGGGTCCTTTAATTCATGAGTGGAACAGGCTTGTCATGTCTGGAAGACAGTGTTTCTCTCTCTTCTTCTCAACCTCCTGTCTTTGTGATCTTTCTGGTCCTTCTGCAATGGTTCTTTAGCCTTGGAGAGGAAGCAACTTGGATGTTTTATTTGTGGCTAAACTCT
>NW_008414456.1:0-281 GCF_000622305.1 Nannospalax galili | reverse complement strand
ATGGAAATCATTGTGGGGCTTCCTCAAAAAGCTTGAAATGTATCTATCAACTGCACCAGTCTTCAAATATATTAAAAAAAAACTCTATACCCTATTACAGAAATATCTGTTCATCTGTGTTTATTGCTGCCCTTTTCCTAATAGTCAGAAATTGGAAACAATTAGATGTCCATCAGCTAATGAATGGATAATGAAGGTGTAGAACATATAACAATGGAATATTATTCAGTCCTTTAAAAAACTGTGGAATTCACAGGTAAATGAATGGAACTGGAAAAAAA
>NW_008414455.1:0-281 GCF_000622305.1 Nannospalax galili | reverse complement strand
AGATATGAATAAAAATTTCATTAACTTAAGGGGGGGAAGATATACAAGAACCTAGGGGATAAAGGGAAAAAAGGAGCTCAAGAGAGCTAGGAATATAGGAGAAGGGTATTATTAAGGGAGAAGGGGAAAATGGAGGCAACTTAAGTGGGAAAAACATGATGAAGGGGTGAGAAAATGCGAGAGATAAATAATGCATAGCTAGTTTTAAAAACCAGAGGGAATCATATTAAAACCTACTGACAAATTATACATACCAGATCAAGAAATATATGTCTACATAA
>NW_008414454.1:0-281 GCF_000622305.1 Nannospalax galili | reverse complement strand
CTACAATAATTAATATAGTATGTGACAAGGACATCAATCCCTCTTGGGGACCCCATCTCTTTCAACACTGTTATATTGGTTATCAACTTTCAACATGATCTTTGGTGAGAACAAGTCACAGGGAAACCTCAGCAGGGGCTAACCTAAGCAGGTAGGATGTTTACTAGAATCCCAACACTTTGTTGATAGTTACTAGTGACACGCCCTCCATTTACCATTAAAAAATAGTCTCTAGACATTGTCAAATGTTGAAGGGGAGATCTTTAAGGAGCGTTATTTTT
>NW_008414453.1:0-281 GCF_000622305.1 Nannospalax galili | reverse complement strand
GGGCTCCGTGCGGGCGCGGGCGGCGGGCGTAACTACTGGGGGGCGGGCGGCCCTGGGAAGCGGGCGGCCGGGCGGGCGCGGCCCCATGCTGCTGCCGCTGGCCTGCCTGCACGGGCGGGTGGCGCAGTGCCTGACCTCCCTGCTGGTGCTCGCAGAGCCGCTGCCCAGACCCCGGCGCGGCTCTAAGGCGCGCGCGTCGCCGACGGACGCGGACGCCGCCTTGGTCGGGGCCGTGAAGATGGCCGCGGAGCTGTATCCACCCGCAGGCGCCGCCGCCGCCA
>NW_008414452.1:0-281 GCF_000622305.1 Nannospalax galili | reverse complement strand
GGATGAAATGGCTCTGGGCATGTTTTGATTTTTCCCCAGAGTGAGCTGTGGTCCAGCAGGCATTGGAGTATGTATCAATGGACACAAATATATGTTTAAGCTTTCCAAAGGGTGGGAAGTGGGTGACATCAGTCTGCTTCCACTCTTCCCCAACATGCAGGCTTCTCATTGGGCCTGGGGTAAGCTGGTGGCCCATCCCCTTTCCTCCTCCCATGGGAGAATCTGCCTTCCTTCTGGAATGTCGGGTTCTGGAAAAGGGGCCGAGGGGAGGGCAGGGTACA
>NW_008414451.1:0-281 GCF_000622305.1 Nannospalax galili | reverse complement strand
TCTGCACACATTTCAGTGTATGGGAGACAAGGTCAGCTCCTATGTGTGTCACATCTAATCACCACCTTCATCTATATTTGGAGAAAGCGAGGCACAAAGAGATCAAGTGGCTTGTCTATCATGATGTAGTAAGTGTTGGAGGTGGGATTTGAAACCAAACATGGAATTCAAACAGCTTCTTTAGAAACATATAGCTTAGAACATTATACCCCCCTTGTACTTCTAAGGATGAAATAGTGCCCATTTTGTTGGGAATAAGATAATAGAGACACACAGTGACA
>NW_008414450.1:0-281 GCF_000622305.1 Nannospalax galili | reverse complement strand
TGGTTGTGTCACCTTCCCCCTCTGACGTGCACATGGTCTTGTCACCTGCCCCTTCTGACGTGCACATGGTCAGATCACCGGCACCTTCTGATGTGCAGATGGTCGTTTCTCCTGCCCCCTCTGCCGTGCAGATGGTCGTGTCACCTGCCACATCTGACGTGAAGATGTTCGTGTCTTCTGACCACTCTGACGTGAAGATGGTCATGTCGCTTTGCCACTCAGACGTATAGATTGTCGTGTCACCTGCCCCCTCTGCCATGAAGATGGTCGTGTCTCCTGCC
>NW_008414449.1:0-281 GCF_000622305.1 Nannospalax galili | reverse complement strand
CAATGCTCTTCCAAAACTCATTGTCAGTTTCATCATATCCTGCCAGGCTATACCAATTGTAAGTCAAATTCACTTCTGAGAAGTTCTTGTGGCATCCATTCTTCTCCTCCCATGGTCCTTGCAACAGCCTGAGGAAAAAATTCTCCAAACTCTGGTTTGAAGAATCTTAAGGAGTTTATTGGACTTGCTAACTGGGCTTGGGGTGAAGGTTTCCTTACAGACAAGTGGGCACCTCCCCATTCACAGCTGATACCAAAAGTCCACACCCAGACATAAATCCT
>NW_008414448.1:0-281 GCF_000622305.1 Nannospalax galili | reverse complement strand
TGAAACAGGGTTAGGATAAGCTAGTTAGTATCATTCAAGCAGGATGACTTGCCTGTGAAGGGCTGAGCCCTGTGATGACTGGAGTCAGGAATCCTGCAAACCACAAGACATTGTCCCTGCCTGAAATAGTAGTGGTCCCTTTGTAGAGAGAAAGTATGTAAGTGCCAAGAGAAGGCAAACAGACAGAGGTACTGTCCACTTCCAATGGCATCTCATCTCATACATGATGATCTTAAGTCAATTTGGCATATATTCTAGGCAGGGAAGGAAGGAGGGAAGGA
>NW_008414447.1:0-281 GCF_000622305.1 Nannospalax galili | reverse complement strand
TGAGGGTTTATAGCCTTGCCCTACTTCCAGTTCACTTTCTCTGCTTCCTGTGTGATGAAATGTGATCAGCCAACTTCCTGCTCTGGCCCTCTACAGTCATGCCTTCCTCACCATTGTGGACCCTCCTGGGACTGGAAGCCAAAATACCTTCCTTCTGTCAGCCACCTCAGGTCACAGTGTTGTAACACGGCAACAGAAAAGTAACTGACACAGAGTACCTGTTCATGTGGTTGTATGTGGGGGTGTGCATGTATGTGAGTGTATGTGAGTGCGCATATATA
>NW_008414446.1:0-281 GCF_000622305.1 Nannospalax galili | reverse complement strand
CCCTGTCAAAAATCAATGAGCAAAAGACAAAAAAATTTCTAAAAATTAAAAGTTTTGATTTTTGAACTGACCAGTTATAAATGCAAATATTTATATGCCTGCACAAAAGACATTAGGGTTTACGAGCACAGTAAAGGGCGATTAGATCCAGCTCGCTTACATCAACTCAAACGCTTCTTATCGGAGACTTGCTCTTGGTGGTTCTGAGTTCCTCTATTCCTTACTGAACAACACATTAGACTTTGATATGAGGTTTTACTGGGTGCTGAATTCATTGCCTG
>NW_008414445.1:0-281 GCF_000622305.1 Nannospalax galili | reverse complement strand
TTTATAATTTGATACACACAAATACTTTGAAGGTATTATTTTGAATTTAAACAGACACATACATAAAGATACAAATGTGCAGCAAAAGTTATTTTAGGGCTGTAAATTATCATTTAGAGAGTTACATGATTTTACATTATCTAAAGCCACTTGTCACTCAAAAATTTGTTACTGTAATTGAAGAAATCTACAAACTAATCTGGCATTACAGAAAATAGCCTTGATGGAAGATACAGACTTTGAGGTAATGTTTCTGAATTTCCCTCATTGTATCCATTGGA
>NW_008414444.1:0-281 GCF_000622305.1 Nannospalax galili | reverse complement strand
CCCCAACCTCTGACTTCCTTGGTCTCAGGGACAGGAGGTTAATGGAGCAATCAAGTCTAGTTTAATTGCTTTTTACCCTTCTTGAAAAAGTGTAAGATAGCATGATCCTCATTTTATTGATGCACAATCTGAGCCTCAGAAGAGTAAAATAACACTTAATTGAGGCCATCAGACATTTTGGCGGCAACATGAGCTCCAACACAATGTGCATGCCACTGTCCCATGTGGTGTGGGAGCTGCTTTGAGTGCCTTTTACATGCAGCAGACACATCCTACAGCAA
>NW_008414443.1:0-281 GCF_000622305.1 Nannospalax galili | reverse complement strand
ACAGTCAATATGATTCATATTCCCCCATTCTCACACCCATCCTCGTTCTCTCCTTGTATGCATCGCACAGCCCCATAAATTTATTCAGCCTGTGAATGATTCTAAGATAAAATGTTATGGTTTAGAGACTGTATACTTTGCATAACATGAGGGTATTTATTTCAAACCATGATATCAGAGCTTCTCATGTAAGTTAGAATTATTACAAGACGGTGCAGGATTTTACACTGAGAGAAGGAGCGGCCTGCATCACATGGGCAGAGTGTATACTTTTTCAATTG
>NW_008414442.1:0-281 GCF_000622305.1 Nannospalax galili | reverse complement strand
CAAATATAAAAGTCAGTGGCTATTAAATGTGAATGCCAT
Organism: Nannospalax galili; assembly: GCF_000622305.1. Lineage (NCBI taxonomy): Eukaryota > Metazoa > Chordata > Mammalia > Rodentia > Spalacidae > Nannospalax > Nannospalax galili. The sequence goes on along the minus strand of NW_008414442.1, from coordinate 242 downwards.
TTTAAACTGTACCTCCAAGTAAACAATAAGATAACATTACCTCTAAATTAAACTCAATCTAGGCAAGGTAAAATTCCCTTGCCATCTGTTCTTTTGTTCAGGAAAAATCTGTTTTATAATGATTGCCTTATTTAAAATTCCTTGTTTAATTGCCCACCCTGCTCAACAGAATCTATGGGATAATATATTTTTTATTCATATCTGTATTCACAAACCTAGACTTGTGCTAGGGTGGGTTTCAA
>NW_008414441.1:0-281 GCF_000622305.1 Nannospalax galili | reverse complement strand
CATTTTCTGCTCTTGAAAAGAAAACTTCAAAGGACATTATGAAAAGCAAAAGCATGAGATCCATTCCCCCTTCAAACCAAGCTAGGAAAAAAGGTAAGGGTATATTCTTTTCAAGGTAGAATTCGATACATACAACATATTACTTAACTCTGTTTCTGTGGAAGAGGCTCTTGAACTATATTCCTTTTTGGGAAGGTTCAGCTTCACAAAAGCTTTCCACCTGGGATAGTGCAGTGAAGACAGCGAAAAGTGGTTAGACAAGGATATGTTTAAAGGTAGAA
>NW_008414440.1:0-281 GCF_000622305.1 Nannospalax galili | reverse complement strand
GTGTTTGCATATTGAGCATGGTGACGACACAATGGATCATTTTACATTGGCGCATTTTGATCGCACAATGGCACATTGTGAAGTCATATTGTAACATTGCGATGGCACATTTGAGAAAAATCATGGCATATGGGGCTGTACTGTTGGCACATTGCAGGACTGTGATTGCACAATGAGAATTGTGATGGCACAATGTGCACTGTGATGGCACAATGGACTTTTCAGAAGTCATATTTTAATGTAGTGATGGCATATTGTAGAAATATAATGGCATATGGGTC
>NW_008414439.1:0-281 GCF_000622305.1 Nannospalax galili | reverse complement strand
TCTTCTCCTACATGAGGCCCAGGTCCCAGCGCACTCCACTGCAGGACAAAGTTGGTTCAGTCTTCTACAGCATCATCACTCCTACCCTGAATCCTCTGATTTATACTCTGCGGAATAAGGATGTAGCTAAGGCTGTGAAGAGAGTGATGAGGAGAGATATTCTCACCCAGTGACTGGTTGTAGGTGCTGTAGGTATAGTGTCTGGTGGAATATAGTCCTTACACTGATCAGGGTAAATGTCTAAGATTTTCAGAATCTAGAGTCCTGATTCTCTTTGACTA
>NW_008414438.1:0-281 GCF_000622305.1 Nannospalax galili | reverse complement strand
CATGGTGGTACAGAGTTTTGATCCCAGCACTCCAGATCTTTGTGAGTTAGAGGCCAGCCTGGTCTACATAAGGAATTCCAGGTCAGTCGGGGCGACATAGTTTGGCACTTTCTCAACAAATAAACAACAAACAAACAAATAAACAAAAAAAAACCCAAATGCCAGATTGTTTCATAGTGAAAGAAGACATGTCTCACCCACTGTTGTGGGGTAACAAGCAGTGTCTGCAACAGGTGTCTGTACACACTGTTCCTCTCAGTAGCAATGTGGACCCCTGTGAT
>NW_008414437.1:0-281 GCF_000622305.1 Nannospalax galili | reverse complement strand
CTGTGCAATAAAGCAAACACTATCAGATCTAAAGAGAAATAAGCTCCAATACAGTAATAATATGTGGTTTTAATACTCCATTGTCACAAACGGACAAATTGTTCAAGCAGACTCTGAAACAAGAGGTTGGAGAGATGACTCAGCAGTTAAGAGCACCATCTCCTCTTGCAAAGGACCTAGCTTTGGTTCCCAGCACCCACATGGCAGCTAACAGCTGTCTGTAACTCCAGTTTCAGTGGATCTGATGCTTTCTTCTGACCTCTGCAGACATTGCACAACAT
>NW_008414436.1:0-280 GCF_000622305.1 Nannospalax galili | reverse complement strand
TGCACATGGTCGTGTCACCTGCCCTCTTTGATGTGCACATGCTCGTGTCACCTGTCATCTTTGACATGCACAAGGTCGTCTCACCTCCCATCTCTGCCATAATGATAGTCGTGTCACCTGTCCCCTCTGACGTGCAGGTGGTCGTGTCACCTGCCCCTTCTGTCGTGCTGATTGTCGTGTCACCTGCCCCCTCTTTCGTGCAGGTGGTCATATCAGCTGCCCCCTCGGACGAGCACAGCACTGTATTACCTGCCCCCTCTGACATGCAGATGTTCGTGTC
>NW_008414435.1:0-281 GCF_000622305.1 Nannospalax galili | reverse complement strand
AGGCAGGAAATCCAGGAGGCCCAACGACATGGGCAGCAGCAGCCCCTCCAGTCAGTCTACTGTAATATTTTTATCTTACCACAGTGAGACTGGTTAAGACCAAGAACAAATGACATTAAAAGCTGGCGAAGATGTAGGAAATGGGAACCCTCCTTTATGACCTGCGAGACTGAAATCTAGTGCAATCACTGTAGTAATCAATGTGGAGAATTTAAAAAAAATAAAGTAATATAAAATAAATAAAAGTAAATCTACCATATGTTCTGTTTTTACCATTTTTT
>NW_008414434.1:0-281 GCF_000622305.1 Nannospalax galili | reverse complement strand
CATAGGTGCATATTAGGCAATGCGCCAGAACATGAAAACCCATCTATGACCACAACTTCAAAAAAGAATAATTCTCCCTCCCCCATCATCTGCCCATTGTCAATCAATAGCTCCTTGGAAAAGCTCGGCCTGTACATCTTCTATCCACCTCTTCTGGGATTTTTCCTGGTTTGACTTTCTGGCTATCTAGTGCAGGTGGTCATGGCTTCTGTGAGTTTATAATTGCAATAGTTGTGCCATTTCCAGAAGACAGCATTGAACAGCACCGCTCCCCATCCCCT
>NW_008414433.1:0-281 GCF_000622305.1 Nannospalax galili | reverse complement strand
AGGCAGGAAATCCAGGAGGCCCAACGACATGGGCAGCAGCAGCCCCTCCAGGCAGTCTACTGTAATATTTTTATCTTACCACAGTGAGACTTGTTAAGACCAAGAACAAATGACATTAAAAGCTGGTGAAGACATAGGAAATGGGAACCCTCCTTTATGACCTGCGAGACTGAAAACTAGTGCAATCACTGTAGTAATCAATGTGGAGAACTTAAAAAAAATAAAGTAAAATAAAATAAATAAAAGTAAATCTACCATATGTTCTGTTTTTACCATTTTTT
>NW_008414432.1:0-281 GCF_000622305.1 Nannospalax galili | reverse complement strand
TTGCATATGTGTCACTTAAGGCTGGACCCCTCACAGACATGTATTCCCTATATTTGACCAGTTGTGGAACTTTGTCATAATCTCCAGGAATTGTAAAAAAAACTTGGATTAATGGTGAGAGATACACATGTGCGGCTTGTCTGGTGCTCTACAACAGCTTGTCCTAGCCTAGACCCAGAGCAGGAGAATAGTGACTTGATAGGGTAGGGTAGATGGGTGCTCAGAACCATCCCAAATCTGGCCTAGTCCTGGAGCTCTCACTTTACCCTTTGCCAAACAAG
>NW_008414431.1:0-281 GCF_000622305.1 Nannospalax galili | reverse complement strand
GACCTAAAGTACAGTTTTTGCTCCTTGCCCTCCTAGGTCAACTAAGTTCCAAGGGACTATGGAGCATCTCTCAAAGTGCCCTGCACCTGTTATGAGACACCTATCCTCTTGTTCAGGGAGGCCATGGAGACCCCATCAGATGGACTTGAACCAATATCTGGTCTAAAAAGAGGAAAGGAGGGTCAACACACAGGAAATAATTCATCCATGCAGGACCTTTGACTGATCTCCACATAGACAGAACTGGTGAAAGAAAGGAGCCAGGGACTCCTCCCAAGCCC
>NW_008414430.1:0-281 GCF_000622305.1 Nannospalax galili | reverse complement strand
ATAGGTGTCCTACCTAAGAATCAGAACTCCATGGTTTCTTATTCTCTGTACCTTGGCCACTTGTAGATTTTTTCATTAATTGCATTCTATTGAATGAGGAAGCTTCACTGGTGAGAGTTCGGTGACACTTGCTTCTGTTCAGGTATTACTGTGACATTTTACATGTGCCTCAGTCATGTAAAAAGTCTTTATCTCAGATGAGATCAGACGCTTTCAGGGAGGTATGACCGTAGACAAATTTTTAAAAATGTATTGTATTTGAGGAAGCATGGAAATTTACA
>NW_008414429.1:0-281 GCF_000622305.1 Nannospalax galili | reverse complement strand
GTGACGGGAGCCGGGCTCAGGGCGTGTGCGTTGGCTGGTGTAGCAGGGACATGGCGCTGGACAAGTGTGCCCAGAGCGAGAGGCCAGCCGAGTGTGGGAGGCTGAGGTGGCGGTGGTGGCGCGGGGAGTGTTCCCCAGGAATGTCAGCGGGCTGAGGAGGCGATGGGAAGAGCGGAGTGTCTAGGTAGGAGCCCTCCAGAGTCGCGGGCTGGAGCCGTTCCGGGGCCCTGGCCCGGCAGCTGGGTCTAGATCATTTGCTCCTGGTTTCTAAGTATAATCAG
>NW_008414428.1:0-281 GCF_000622305.1 Nannospalax galili | reverse complement strand
ATCTGAAAAGCCACCAAATATCTGAACGATGTCACTCTAAAGTCTCAGTGTGTGCCATTCCGGCAATATGAGGTGGAGTTGGTAGGTGTGCCCAGGACAAATAGCGGGCTGGACACAGGGTTGGTGGCTCATACACCGTGCTGAAGTTTTGCTGCACGCGCTAAAAAACGCAGAGAGTAATGGCAGCTAACAACTGTCTGTAACTCCAGTCCCAGGGGATCGGACAGCCCCTTCTGACCTCTGTGGGCACTGCACGACACGGGTGCACTTACCTACATGCA
>NW_008414427.1:0-281 GCF_000622305.1 Nannospalax galili | reverse complement strand
GGAACCAGCTCTGAGGCCAGGCCCCTGTGCAGTGCCTACTGGAGCCCTGTCAAAGCAGTGAATGTCCATCTTCCCTGTAGACAACAGACACACCTATGATACAAAGAAAAACTCAGGAAAACAAAATTCAGAAAGAGCAGGGGGCTGGCATAGCTCAGGGGAGGAGTGCTTGCCTAGCACGCAGGGGACCCTGGGTTCTGTGCCAGGAAGAGAAAAGAAAAGCTGGAAGAGTGCTGGGCTACCTTTGGGCTGTTGGTGGAAACCAAGACCCAGGCTAACCC
>NW_008414426.1:0-281 GCF_000622305.1 Nannospalax galili | reverse complement strand
AAAAAAAATACATATATATATTAGAAACCCTAAGTCAATGTTTTTACTTGTCCTTAAATATCTCAAAAAACTTTTAAGACAATAGTATTATAAGCATATCCCATACTAAATGATCACTAAGCCTAAAAGTTCTCTCTCCTTACAAATCTAAAAGTATGTATTTCCTGTCTTTTTAAAATACAACTTTGTGTTGAGAAAAGAACTTAAGGTATCTTAAAACCTACCATGAGATATCTGGCAAATAACTATATAAGAAGTACAATCATTGTCTTTAAAACCAA
>NW_008414425.1:0-281 GCF_000622305.1 Nannospalax galili | reverse complement strand
AGGTGCATTCATGTGGTTCAGCATAGAATCGTTCCACCAGAATGGGTTTATCCAAATGGAACCCCACCATGAGCCAAGTAGCTTCTATGTTAGTGAGACTGCCGTCCTGGGCCTCCCAGGGACCCTGGACTCCTCTGAGCTCGGGGCTCTTCCCAGGTGGCCCGTGCTGGCAGACTCCCAGCTAGTGTGTAGGCTATTGAGTCTGAGTTTAGTGCTTGCTCTGCAGATCTCACAACCTTGAGTGGAGTGTGCTCTAGGAGAGGGCTTTCCTCAGGCTGCTC
>NW_008414424.1:0-281 GCF_000622305.1 Nannospalax galili | reverse complement strand
ATTACAGTTCTGTAGTATACTTTGAAATCTGGTACAGTAATCCCTCCAGCATTGCTCTTTGTGCTCAGGGTTGCTTTGGCTCTCCAGGGTCTTTTTGGCTTCTGTATGAATTTAAGGATGGATTTTTCTAATTCTGTGAAGTATGTCATAGGGTTTTGATTGGGATTGCATTGAATCTATATATTGCTCTTGGTAGAATGGTTATTTTCATAATATTAATTCTTCCAATACATGAGCATGGGAGGTCCTTTCATTTCCTGGTGTCTTCCTCAATCTCTTTA
>NW_008414423.1:0-281 GCF_000622305.1 Nannospalax galili | reverse complement strand
AAATTCTATCCAGTCACAAGTGACTGCCACCAATAGCTGAAGCCACACACTCTGAAAACTAAAACGCAAAAACAGTTTTTTTGTTTCTTTTCTTTTGTTTTGTTGGAGAGCACGCCTGGACAGCTGACCAGCGGCTCAGCCACGCTCCCTCCTGGAGGACGCTCCTCCCACCGTCCAGGCTAGCGATTTCCCAGAACTCTTTTCCAGCCGCTAGAAACTCTGGAACGAAGTAGCCACCGGTTCGCACAAAACCAGACCAAGTCCGAGCTGGGCGTGCTAAC
>NW_008414422.1:0-281 GCF_000622305.1 Nannospalax galili | reverse complement strand
TCAGTAATCTCCTGAAACAAGGTTCACAGTGCCCCTCATCAACATAATATATACATCTAAAGATTAACATAAAAACACTAACAAATACTGAAGATGTGGACTCTCTGGCCTTGAAGTTCCCCAGTTCAAGAACCCTTGCAGATGGAGCTTTTAGGAGGCATTACACATGGTAAGGGAGATTTTTCAAACTTACAGCTGTCTGTCAGGCATGCTCCTGTAAATAATTCCTCACCCATTTCCTCTGTAAGTAACTACAGTATATTTACTAAACTAAACTTTGA
>NW_008414421.1:0-281 GCF_000622305.1 Nannospalax galili | reverse complement strand
TCAATGTACCTCAAGGTCCAGCTCCTAGTTAGACACTTCTTCCAGTGAGTCTTTGCCTTCCACAGGTTCTACAACCTACTGAAACAGCTCCACCAGTTAGGGATTGAGTTTTCAAACCCATGAGCCTGTGGGAGTGTTTCCCATCCAAAGGAAAACAGGTCTGTGTTTACCCTGTGTAATCATTAGACTCTAAGATCTTGTGTGTCTCTCCTGTGTACAGTTTTAGTTTTTCAATAAAGGTATCTGTGTTGAATAGAACTGTTCTCCAACAGCCTGGCCCC
>NW_008414420.1:0-281 GCF_000622305.1 Nannospalax galili | reverse complement strand
TTATTTATGTGTGTAGGCATAAGTGTGTAGGTATGTTGCAGGTATGTATGCATGATGTATGTGTGTGTGCATGTTGTATTTTTGTTTGTATGTACATGTATATATGCATGTATGTATGTTGTGTGAGGGCACAAGTTCCCTGGCACACACGTGGAGGTTAGACGACAACTGTCAGGATTCAGTTTTCTCCTTCCACCATATGTGTTCTGGGGGTCGAACTCAGTCTCAGGTTTGGGAACAGATGCCTTTGCCCATTGAGTCATCTTCCAGTTGGGAACAGA
>NW_008414419.1:0-281 GCF_000622305.1 Nannospalax galili | reverse complement strand
TTCTGTGCTGGTCCATTATGGAAGCATGTTGAAATAAATTTGCCTGTTAAACATCAGAGACACTGTTGACCCTGAGGAGGAAGCTCAGGTGATCTATGCACCACTCAGTGTGGTCCAATCTGAGCAACCTGACCATGGGGACTTCATTTTCTGTGGGGAGGGCTCTGTCTGCACAGGGATCAGGGGTGGAGCAGGGGATGAATTTCATTAGATTTAGGACTTTCAGGTCAGCACACTGCTCTGTGATCCAGTTGTCTTCAGCCTACTCCTTTCCAATGTGC
>NW_008414418.1:0-281 GCF_000622305.1 Nannospalax galili | reverse complement strand
TCAGCTTTGTATTTATGTATTAGTGAGCATTATGTTACTACAACAAAATACCTGATGCAACTAATTTCATGAAAAGAAAAAAATTCTTTTAGCATGCATATTTGAAGGTTCATAGTCCTAATGGCATAGGGCAGGCTTGGCCTGGTCCCCCCCTCCCCCGCAACCCCCTAGACTCGTGGCATGGATGATAATGGTGGGGGATGTTATTATTATTAGGTTCAATCATTTGTGAAGGACCAGCTGCTTTGAGAAAACAGCTGACACCATTTACATTCCCATGA
>NW_008414417.1:0-281 GCF_000622305.1 Nannospalax galili | reverse complement strand
AAAAAAAAGAACAATGGTCCCCATTATGTCTCAGGGCACTCACTCACAGATAGGCAAAGATACTTTGTGAAATAACTTGGTGAGGGACACAGAAAAAGAAGAAACTGATGATTAAATACCAAAAATAAAAATCCATATTTTGGCAAAAGTAAAATTAGATGAAAGCACGTAAACTTTTCCTCTTTAAAATTTTTATTTTGTATTTTATCAATTATGCTGTTTTGTATACATGCGCTCAGTGATCATGATGCTAATTTCTATTGCAAGCACATCTATACAGT
>NW_008414416.1:0-281 GCF_000622305.1 Nannospalax galili | reverse complement strand
AGGTAAGTGCACCCGTGTCGTGCAATGCCCATGGAAGACAGAAGAGGTTGTCATATCCCCTGGAACTGGAGTAACAGGCAATTGTTAGCTGCTATGTGGGTGCTGGGATTTAAACCCGGGTCTTCTTCAAGAACAGTGTTCTTAACTGCTGAGCCATCTTTCCAGCCTCAAAAGTAGTTTTTATTTTTAATACAAAAAATTCATTGAGTATAAGATGAAAGTTTTGCTCGGTTTCAAATTTTTGTATTAGCCACATAGATTTTGATAAGGGCTTCCAAAGT
>NW_008414415.1:0-281 GCF_000622305.1 Nannospalax galili | reverse complement strand
CTGGTGTTCCTGTGGGTTCATTGTAATGGTGAGTTTGGGCATATTTTGGAAACATAATGAGTGGTACATGATGTTATTGCCTAATTTAGGATCTTGGGTAAAAACATAGGTGCTTTTACTCTCTTACTAAGGCGGGGGGTGGGGGGTGGGGAGGCCCATGAAAAGATAAATTCTGCAGTGTCAGCATCCATACCCAGCCATTCCTCTTTGACCCTTCCTTGTCTTTCTGTACAGGGGTGAGCAGCCAGCAGAAGGTGGAGCAGCATCCTGAATCCCTCAGG
>NW_008414414.1:0-281 GCF_000622305.1 Nannospalax galili | reverse complement strand
GTCCTGGGTAAGACCACTGATGTTTTTTTCACCTCAGCAGCATGAAGAGCATGTTCTGGGACTATAAAGCTAGCAAGCAGGACATTTCCCAGTCAGTTTGAAATTGTTTTCTCTGTATCATGCAACCAAAGAATGTGTTGTCTTCAGCAGTAGGGTCTTAAGATGAGGTTAAGGAGGCAGGAAACCAAAGGCAATGCAAATGGCTGTATTGTTTAGCGACCTCTAGGGCTTTCCTGACTAATAGAGAGGCATCCTGTCCTTTGTACTGTGGGTGTCATTTA
>NW_008414413.1:0-281 GCF_000622305.1 Nannospalax galili | reverse complement strand
TGTCATCATAAAATTATATTATCAGATAAAAGGCAAGAAAATGTAGACTCAATTCACTTAGTAGTTTTGGTAAATGTAAGAGAAATGTGACAATAAAAAAAGGGAAACAAGTCTATGAAAGGAGAATTGAGTAATACAGAAAAATCAGGTTCGGGCAGGGCAATGCGATAGCTTGGGTGATGGAATGATGTTAAAGGAACAGCTTTTGAAATGGTCACATTAGGTTTGATTTTTGTTTCTAATAGAAAGGGCAAGTATATTTAATATTAATAAATGGCAAA
>NW_008414412.1:0-281 GCF_000622305.1 Nannospalax galili | reverse complement strand
AGGAAAGGGCTTTCTGTACATTTCTGTACACTACTCATATAGCACGAGCAGGAAGTTTAAAAATTACCAGTTGTTCCTCATGAAACTGAAATCTTCTGTACAGCAAAAAAAACACTACCATCATTTGAGTGAAGAGTCAACTTACAAAATGGAAAAAATTTTACCAGCTATACCTCCAACAGACGGTGGATATCTAGACGATACATAAAACTAAATAAACTAAACGTCACAAACTCAAGAAGGGGAGCAAGGTACTGAATAAGAAGTTCTCTAGGTGCCTG
>NW_008414411.1:0-281 GCF_000622305.1 Nannospalax galili | reverse complement strand
AATATGGTGATGTCACATTGGAGCATTGTGATGTCACCCTGGATAATTGTGATGTCACGATGGAATATTGTGATGTCACCTTGGAGCAATATATTGGCACATGGGGCGATAGTGCTGGCACATTGTAGCATTGTGTTGTCATACTCAAGCTTTGTTACATCACAATGGATTATTGTGATGTCATATTGTAACATTGTGATTTCACACTATATCATTGTGATGTCACATTGGAACACTGATAAGTCAAACTGTAACAATCTCATGACATATTGGAGCAATAT
>NW_008414410.1:0-281 GCF_000622305.1 Nannospalax galili | reverse complement strand
GGTAGAAGGAGCCTCAATTGAGGAATTTCCTTCATTGGACTGGCCTATGGCTGGGTGTGGGGGCCACTGTCTTGATTGTTGAGTGATATGGGAGGGCCCAGCCCACTCTCAGTGGTGCCACAGAAGGTGGTTCTGTGTTGTGTAAGGGAGCAGGCTGGGCATGGGACAGGTGAGCAAGCCAGTAAGCAGTATTCCTCCATCATCTGGGGTCCAGGTTCCTGCTCTGGGTTCCTGCCCGGGCTTCCCTCAGTGATAAATGGTGAAGTGGGAGATGTAAGATA
>NW_008414409.1:0-281 GCF_000622305.1 Nannospalax galili | reverse complement strand
CATAGTGAGCCATAGGCCAGCTTGGGCTTCAGAGAGACCCTGTCTCAAAAAACCAGCATCTGAAACGGCAGAAAACAATAGACAGGAAAAATAATTGAAATTAGGGCAGAAAGTAATAGAAAAAGTACAAAGAATCAATGAAAGAAAAAACTTGTTCTGTGAAAGGATAAATTGACAAACTCTTAAACAAGCTAGCCAAAAGAACAAGAGACAAAACCCAAATAGAATTAAAAATGGAAAGGAAGATTTTACAACAACTAAGAATATAATTCAGAAAATCA
>NW_008414408.1:0-281 GCF_000622305.1 Nannospalax galili | reverse complement strand
TCTATCTATCTATCTATCTATCATCTATCTATCTATCTTCTGTCTAATCTATATATCTGCTTATAGAGTCAAATTTGTGTCCTCTAATGCCCTTATGTGTGGATCCATCAACTGGAGCAAGGTTAACGCAACTAGAATCACATCCTTAAAGAAAATCAACTCTCCCTTTACAGCATCCATCAGTTGAAAACAGATTCCTCAGGTAGGGTTTGTGTTTCTGATCCACTTATGGATTTTGTCTGACTTGTGGTTATGTGGTACTAATGCGCACAATGTTACTA
>NW_008414407.1:0-281 GCF_000622305.1 Nannospalax galili | reverse complement strand
TTACCTACATGCAGGCAATACACACGTACACATAAAAATAATAAATAAAATTATTTTAAAGATAGCATTTGTTGATCCTTGTTCTCCAAATCTCTTCTACTGCTTTATGAGTTTGTGCATCCTGTGTTGAATAATGTGGCCATAGAAATAAAGAGGATACCTGTATTCCATTAGCGAAGCTAGAAACAGGGCTCCCATCTTTCAGCCAGGTCAGACTTGGGACAGGGATGCCCCTGGCCTCACACTCTAACCTCACCAGGTTATTCACCACCACTGCCACC
>NW_008414406.1:0-281 GCF_000622305.1 Nannospalax galili | reverse complement strand
GGGGCCCCCCAGCCACCTTCCCCAAACTGGGGCTTCCCAGCTGTCCCAGATCTGGTTGTGGTGCAGAGCCAATGGTGGGTTCTCTTTTCTTAAATGCACCCCACGGCTCCACCCATCGCCAGCCTGAGGACAGTGCCCCACCTGGCTTTTGCGGGAGCCCCTCACTTGCACACACCTTAGTTCAAGGCAGGTCAGTTGTGCGGCTTTTGCCGCCGACCCCGTGCGCTCCACTCCACCCTGCCCTTCTGATAAAGGTATCCATGGGTCCTGTTTTCATGGAT
>NW_008414405.1:0-281 GCF_000622305.1 Nannospalax galili | reverse complement strand
GGGGTTTCTGGGACTATAGAATAGTGGGGAGTCTGGGACTATAGAAGAGTGCGGTGTCTGGGACTATAGAAGAGTGGGGGTCTAGGACTATAGAAGAGTGGGGGGGTCTGGAACTACAGAAGAGTGGGGGCTTCTGGGACTATAGAAGAGTGGGAATTCTGGGACTATAGCAGAGTCAGGGAGTCTGGGACTATAGGAGAGTGGGGGATGTCTGGGACTATAGAAGAGTGGGGGTCTGGGACTATAGAAGAGTGTCTGAGGGGTGGTCTGGGACTATAGAA
>NW_008414404.1:0-281 GCF_000622305.1 Nannospalax galili | reverse complement strand
AAAAAAAAAAAAAAGAATACTTACTGCTCTTCCAGAATACTGAAATTTGTGTCCCAGAATCCATATGGCAGCTTACAACTGCCTGTAACTCCAGTTCCAGAGGATTTGTGTGAGATCAAGCTCAGCTGGGGCTCCAGGAGACTCTGTCTTTAAAAAAAAAAATGTGTGTGCATACTGTTCTCGAAGAGGAGCCAAGTTTGGTTCCCACCACCTGTATTGATTGGGTGGATCACTGTCACCTATAACTTCAGCTCCAGGAGATTCTTGTTTTTCCTTTCCCT
>NW_008414403.1:0-281 GCF_000622305.1 Nannospalax galili | reverse complement strand
TGCACAACTTAGAGAGACCTTGTCTCAAAAAGTAAAAAGATGGCATAGGATGCAGTGTGGTGGTAGAATTCCTGCCTAGCGTAAAGAGGCGCTAGTTTTAATCCCCAATAATGAAAAAAAAAATAAATAAAAATTACAACTACGAAAGGGAGTCCCCAGAAGCAGGCCCCACTTGTCTGTTTCGGACAACATGGCATTTGCATGTGCTGGGAAGGGGTCTGACTGGTGGCGTCAGCTGAACTTTCCCCAACTGGTTGTGGCTTCTTTCCCAAGAAGCCAAG
>NW_008414402.1:0-281 GCF_000622305.1 Nannospalax galili | reverse complement strand
GCCGTAACCCTCATGGAGGCTACCAACCTCCAACCCCTCCCAGGGGCAAAACGTGATTTCAGTATCACCGCTGCCATATTGAAGCAGTTGTGACAGCAGTAGCCACCAGCACCTCCTCCAGCGGTAGCCCTGGCACAAAACGCTGCTACTGTTCAGGTACTTAATCAAATTGTAGAAAAATCAGCCGAGACATTACGCACCCAGGATTTAATAAATCAACATGTCTACCGAGCAATTCATGTCCTACAACAACAGGTAGACTTACTGGGTGAAGAAATACA
>NW_008414401.1:0-281 GCF_000622305.1 Nannospalax galili | reverse complement strand
ATGCTTGTGTGTGCACATGAAAGAAATACTAGCAAAAGGCAGAGATAAGGAATATAGTGGAGTTGGCCTCTTAAGAATTTCAGTTTTTATTTTTATTTGTGTGTATGTGTATGTGTGTCCACACATGTAATCATGTGCCCAAGGAGGCCAGAGAATGGCATCAGGTCCCCAGGATCTTGAGTTCCAGGTGGTTATGAGTCACCTAATGTGGATGCTGGAAACTGAACTCCAGTCCTCTCCAAGAGCAGTAAGTACATTTCTTTGGTCGTTTTCAGACAGTC
>NW_008414400.1:0-281 GCF_000622305.1 Nannospalax galili | reverse complement strand
CTTACAAGCTGATCTGAACAATAACCAGAGTTTCCATCTGGGGCGAGGGTGTTCAGCTGGGTGTGGTTTCTGGAATCTGCTTCCTGGACTGCGGCCATATTTTCTCAGCATGTGCTGCCTTGGGAACTTTGCTTTCTTGGGGTGATGGTAGTGATTTTTGTTTTTTGTTTTCATTGTTGTTGTTTTTGTTATATGAATAGTGACCAAGATGCTAACCCCTTACCATGAGAGCCACAAAATCTCTTCTTGGCCCTGTGTTTCTGTGGTCAGTGATGAGGGAA
>NW_008414399.1:0-281 GCF_000622305.1 Nannospalax galili | reverse complement strand
GGAGGGGCAGGCTGAGGACAGGACGTACTTCTGGGTTGAGGGTCATTGGTTCCGGAAGTACAGGGATCTCCACCTCAGAATCTGAAGAGACGCTAGCAATAAGCCACGTTGACAATAGTCGAGGAATGGAGGACCCAGGCAGCAGTTTCCTTCTCAGGCTTGAAGTGGGTGAGGACGAAAAAGATGGCAATTGTCTTGAAGTGGCTGAGGACGACAAAGATGGGGATGGTCAGTACCTCGATGGGCCCGCTGCCTCAGTGACCTGCACGAGAGTAACTGTT
>NW_008414398.1:0-281 GCF_000622305.1 Nannospalax galili | reverse complement strand
AAAGCTTAAAACTGTTAAATCCAATCTCATCACATCATAATGTCATAAGCTATACCTGATCAAAGTTAAACATGAAAATGTGTCCCGGATGCCTTCTCCCAAATGTGGTCACAGTGTGTCTCAGTGTAGGTTAGCTGTCCATATTAATGCTGTTAAGGTAGAATGAGAGAACGGTTAAGTGCTGCAATGAGAGGGAGGCTGGATTCTAAATTCAGCTCTGCATTCTAATTCTGAACTCAGTAAAGTTGCTCCAGCTCTCTGAAGTTCAGGTTTTGCATCAT
>NW_008414397.1:0-281 GCF_000622305.1 Nannospalax galili | reverse complement strand
GATATGTTAAAATCTTTGTCACGTGAATGTGACATTGTTTAGAAATAGGGTATGGGCGATGGCATTAAGATATCTCAAAGTGATGTCATAATCAAATGGGATGGACCCCTATTTAATTTGACTAGTATTCTGATAGGTTGCTGCCCTTGCTGAGGACCTGGGTTTGGTTCCCAGAATGCACATGGTGGCTAACAACCATCTATAACTCCAGTTCCAGGGGATCCCATGATGCCCTCTTCTGACATCCTTGGGCTTTGCACAACACAGATACACTTACATAC
>NW_008414396.1:0-281 GCF_000622305.1 Nannospalax galili | reverse complement strand
CTTTTCGTCAATAGGGAGGAGCGTCTGTGATGCATTGTCTACTCACAGCAAACACGTGATGAAGACAACAGCCAAGAAAGCTGCAAAGGAGACACCTGCTCTGAAAAGTCTCAGGCAGGTCCTTGTTACAGGAGGTGACAGCTCCATATGTCTTTCAAGACCTTCCTGAGGGACAGATGTAGAGATGGAAGGTGGTGAAGTGATGCATTTGTGTTTTAGTTTTGTTTGGTTTTTGTGGCCCTGGGGATCGACCCCAGTGTGCTACATATGTTAGGCAATTG
>NW_008414395.1:0-281 GCF_000622305.1 Nannospalax galili | reverse complement strand
TTGGGTGCTGGTCCTTCAGTGCTGCCATCTTGTTTTTAGAGACAGAGTCTCTCACTCATGGGGAGCTCTCAAAAAAGTGAGCTGGCCAGTGAGCCCTAGGGATCCTCCTGTCTCCAGCGCTGGGGTTACAGTGCCTACCATCATATCTGTTTGTTTTCTTCTAGGGACAGTGCAGCAAGCACTTTACCAGCCAAACCGTCTCCCCAGTCCCACTTTTTGTATTTTTCTCTCTAGCTAAAACAAGCACCTTCTTTGCAGAATTGGGACATTCCCCTTGGAAG
>NW_008414394.1:0-281 GCF_000622305.1 Nannospalax galili | reverse complement strand
TAATATGCCCAGTAATAAAGGTGGATTCAAGATCAGTGAATATAAGGATAGAAACGTTTGAGAATAAGGGCAGTCAGTCATGTCTAAAGTATAAACATTTGCAACTTAAAAATATTTTATTTATTTAACTTTCTTTTTTTACTTTATGTGTATGAATGTACTGCCTGTATGTGTGTGAGTATAATCTTGTCCTGCAATGCCCACGGAGGTCAAAAGAGAGTGTCTGATTCGCCCAGAATTGGAATTGCAGTTGGTTGTTAGCCACCATGTGGCTTCTGGGA
>NW_008414393.1:0-281 GCF_000622305.1 Nannospalax galili | reverse complement strand
CTAACCCTAACCCTAACCCTAATGGTAACCAGAACTGTAACCCTAAATCAATTGGATCCCTAAACATAACCCTATCCATATCCCTAAACATATCCCTAATTATCACCCTGAAAATATCCCTAGACCTAACCCTAACCCTTAACACTAGTCGTAACCCTAATGATCATCCTAGTTCTAACAATAAACTTAACCTTTTAGATCTAACCTTAAACCTAATCATAGCCTTTAACCTAACCTCATCCAGACCTTAACCAAAACCTAAACCTATCCCTTACCCTAAC
>NW_008414392.1:0-281 GCF_000622305.1 Nannospalax galili | reverse complement strand
TAAAAAAATGCAGAAGAAAATGTGAAAATGATTCAGCTTGATCTAGACATGGACAATTGTTCTCCTCAAATGTATGGTGCAATGTACTGGGGGTGAAGATTGTTCACCCTTCCCTGGGTCCTCTCAGCAGCTAGGTATGGTGAATATATGGGTGATGGCTACAATGCTGGCCTGGAACTTGTCAGAACTGACAACCTCAGCAGCATGAATTGCAGGCTAATGTACAGCTGTGATGCCTGAGCCAGGCCAAGCCTCAAGCCAATCCCACCAAGACAATGAGG
>NW_008414391.1:0-281 GCF_000622305.1 Nannospalax galili | reverse complement strand
TGCTCGGTGGACACTGGCCTATCAATGCACAGAAGGCCCTGGAAACCCAGAAGGACGAACACTAAGCAAGAATCAGACACAAACATTAATTTAAGAACGAAGATTGAATAGAGGTATCAGTTTTCACGGAGGGCTAGCCTCCAGTGGAGGGCTAAGATAGATTTAGCTGAGGATGGGGTTCCACAAATATTTATGAGATATTTTTAATCATTTATCCCTGAGGCAAAAAAAACTGGAACCTTAGATGATTTTTTTAAAAGCACTTGAATAGCAACTTGAAG
>NW_008414390.1:0-281 GCF_000622305.1 Nannospalax galili | reverse complement strand
TTTCCTAGAACTTTCTCTGACACATGCAGGGACCTGTTCTACACATAAGACGGTTAATACACCCTGACGTAGCTCTCAGCTCATGAGGGGTGCGGAGCTGGGTGATTCTGGGAGGCATTTCAGAAGGTTTCCTGAGGTCTTTGTAGAATTGAGTTGAATTGCACTGTGTTCAGAAACGTCAGTGATACACATTTTCTGCCTGGTATTTGCCCCTCTCTGTCTCATTCGTACCTTTCCCAACCTTCTGCTTGATAAGAATGACCCCAGACAGATCACCTGTC
>NW_008414389.1:0-281 GCF_000622305.1 Nannospalax galili | reverse complement strand
ACAACACAATTTATAAGGCATGGTTAGAGTAGTGCATGGAGGGAAAGGAATGGCTTTAAATACCTTACCAGAAAGGAAGAATAACCTCATATTAGTAACTTAAATGCCTATCTTATGAAACCATAAAAGATAAAACCAAAAACAAAAGTGGGGGGAAGGTTAGAGTGGGGGAAATAGAAAAAGTAGAAAAACTGGAAGAAAAAGATCAATGAAGCCTAAAGTTAGTTTTTTGAAAAAGTCAGCAAAATCAATAAATCTTTTATTATGCATATCAAGAAAAA
>NW_008414388.1:0-281 GCF_000622305.1 Nannospalax galili | reverse complement strand
CAGGCAGGCAGGCAGGCAGGCAGACAGTCTTCTATACATGGAGCACCTCACTTCTACCCAAGGACTAAAAATTTTTCTTTGCCGTGATTATGATGAATCAAAACAAGACCCTAGTTTGTCACCCATGAGGCATAAGACTACAATGATGGTTAGTTTTGTTAGCTTGATTCAACTTATAAACACTGAGGGGGTTTACAAAACATACCTCTATGTGTATGTATGTCTATGTGGATGTTTCCAGAGATGATTAGGTCACTAGGACTGTGATGTAATGAGTTCAG
>NW_008414387.1:0-281 GCF_000622305.1 Nannospalax galili | reverse complement strand
ATTTAATTTAATTTTATTTTATTTAATTTAATTTAATTTTATTTTATTTTATTTATTTTTATTTTATGTATATAAGTGTTATGATACAGAGGAACTGGGTTCCATTCTGGGCACTCACATTATGGCTAACAACCTTCTGTAGTTCCAGTTGTTGGGATCTGATACCCTTTACTGGCATTTGTGGGCATTTTATGAACAGGTGCACTTACATACATTTATCATAACACTGAAATACATAAAATAAAAATAAGTAAATAAAAATAAAACAAAATAAAAATAAA
>NW_008414386.1:0-281 GCF_000622305.1 Nannospalax galili | reverse complement strand
AGGAAATGGATCTGTCTTGAGACTTTTAAGGTGTCTAGGTCATGTAG
Organism: Nannospalax galili; assembly: GCF_000622305.1. NCBI lineage: Eukaryota > Metazoa > Chordata > Mammalia > Rodentia > Spalacidae > Nannospalax > Nannospalax galili. The sequence goes on along the minus strand of NW_008414386.1, from coordinate 234 downwards.
TTTGGGATCTTCCTCCATGGGTAGATATACTGCTGTCATTGGAAGAATGGGCTCGCTTACTAACACAAAGAGCAAGTCCCACCCCATGCTTCCTTTTTCTTGGCCTTTCACCGAGGGACAAAGCAGCAGAAGCCCTCAGCCTGACCTTTCTCAGCTCCAGAATTGTGAGCTGAGTAAACTCCTCGTGTCTATAAATTACCAAATCTGTGATATTCTGTTATAACAGCACAAAAT
>NW_008414385.1:0-281 GCF_000622305.1 Nannospalax galili | reverse complement strand
AAAAAAATATTTTCTGTGTTTTGGACCTGAGTATCTTTGCTTTCTTCTATAACTATTATTTGTAGGTTTGGTCTTTCATAAAGTCCCAGAGTTCTTGCACATTCTGTTCTTGGGTGTTTTTAGATCAACATTTTCTTTGACTGAATGATCCAATTCCTCTGTCTTCCCTTCAGATCTTTATAGTCTCTCTTCCACTTGATCCATTATTGATAAGGCTTTCCTCTGAGTTTTTAATTTCATTCACTGAGTTCTCATTTCAGGTTCTAGTTCAGTTTTTTTTT
>NW_008414384.1:0-281 GCF_000622305.1 Nannospalax galili | reverse complement strand
AGGGCAGGTGACATGACCATCTGCACATCAGAGGGGGCAAGTGACATGACCATGTGCATGTCAGAGGGGGCAAGTGACACAACCATGCGCACTTCAGAGGGGGAAGTGACACGACCATATGCACGTCAGAGGAGTAGGTTATAGGGCGGGGCAGGCGCCTGGAATGGGGCGTGGGGATCAGTCCCCTGCTCACCCTGGAACCGGCGGCAGGTGTGTCTCTGTCTGCCGGTTTTTGGTGCTGAAATTTCCTCTGCTGCTGAGGTCTACTCAGCCAGTCCCTT
>NW_008414383.1:0-278 GCF_000622305.1 Nannospalax galili | reverse complement strand
AGGAATTTTCCATCTTACTTTTGTATCTGCAGTGTTTTAGCATACTGGGCATTAACAAATTTATTTTCTATGTGCGTATAAGAAACTAAATGTATACTTGCCACTGTTGATTTCCTTCCCTCCACCCCTTGCTCCCTCCACTCTTACCTCCCTCTGTTTTTTCCTTCATCCCTTCCTTTAGGATAGGAAAAAAACAAACAGAACTTTACAAATACTAGGCAAATGCCTTAGTACTAGCCCATAACATTTGTGTGTGTGTGTGTGTGTGTGTGTGTGTG
>NW_008414382.1:0-281 GCF_000622305.1 Nannospalax galili | reverse complement strand
TCCATTTGACACCAAAATTCTCAGTGTGCCATCACAATGCAGCAATGTGTCATCACAATGCTCCAATGTGACATCACCATGCACAGTGTGCTATCACAATCACCCAAGGTGTCATCACAGTGCTCAACGTGCCATCACAATGCCCCAACGTGATATCACAATGTTCCAGTATATCATCAGAGTGCTCCAAACTGACATCACAGTGCTCAGTGTGCCATCACAATGGTCCAATGTGTCATCACAATGCTACAATGTGATGTCACAATTCTGTGTGACATCAC
>NW_008414381.1:0-281 GCF_000622305.1 Nannospalax galili | reverse complement strand
CCCCTCTCTCTCTCCCTCTCTCTCTCCCCTACTTTCCGTTTGTCTCTCCTGTCCCATTCTTTGTCTCCCTCTAGTGGCCGGTCGCCCCACGCTCCTGTTGCAGAGTTTTTTGGCTCTTCTCTTGCCTTGAAAATCACACGTGTGTCTGAAAACCATTTCCTCTTCTGGGTCCGGAACGCTGTCCCCAGAGGTGGGAACACGCACCCCTTCCTGTCCAGGACAGGAACTCGTCTTTTCCTGCCCTGGTGATCTGATTGCAGGACGCTGCCTCCCGGGACTTG
>NW_008414380.1:0-281 GCF_000622305.1 Nannospalax galili | reverse complement strand
CCCTTTTTAAAAAAAAAAAAAAAAAAAAAAAAAAGTGTGCGTATGTGTGTTTTGCCTGCATGTATGTAAGTGCACTACTTGCATGCAATGCCTGGGAGGCCAGAAGAAGGCATTGGATGCCCTGGAACTGGAGGTATGGATGGTCGTGTTTCCATGTGGGTGCTGGGAACTAGACCCAGGTCCTCTAGAAGAGGAGTGAGTGCTCTTAACTGCTGAGCCATCTGCAAAATTTGTGTTTTAAAAAAAAACAAAAAAACAAATTTGTGGTTTAGAAAAAAAAA
>NW_008414379.1:0-280 GCF_000622305.1 Nannospalax galili | reverse complement strand
CAGCTGGCCTGAAACTCACTATGTAGCCAAGGCTGGCCTCCAACTCACAGAGATCTGCCTGCCTCTGCTTCCTGACTGCTGGGACTAAAGGCATGTGACACCACATCTAGCAACAATGAATACATTTTAAAAAGTACCAGTATAGGGGTTTGGAGAGATGGCTCAACGATCAAGAACACAGCTGCTCTTGCAGAGGACCAGGGTTCAGTTCCTAGTACCAGGTGGCAGCTAACTCCAGTTCCAGGGGATCTGATGCCCTCTTCTGACCTCCTTGGGTATT
>NW_008414378.1:0-281 GCF_000622305.1 Nannospalax galili | reverse complement strand
ATAAATATTTTAGGGTCTGTGTACCCTCAGGTCCCAGGTATAGTCACTCAGTTCTGATTTGTTGTGGAAAGGTAGCCATAGTCTGTGAATGAATGTGTAAGAATGGCACAATAAAACTTTATTAACAGGCTGGAGAGATGGTTCAGTGGTCAAGCGTGCTGACCGCACTTGCAGAGGACTCTGGTTTGATTCCCAGCACCCACATGGAGGCTACAAACCATCTGTAACTCGTTCACTGCACAACATGGATGCACCTACCTACATGCAAGCAATACACCTAT
>NW_008414377.1:0-281 GCF_000622305.1 Nannospalax galili | reverse complement strand
GATTCAAGGTTAGGGTGATATTTAGGGATAGGATTAACATTACAGTCAGGGGTATGTTCAGGGTTGGGGCTAAGGTTACGTTTGGAGTTAGGTTTAGATTAGGGTTAGGCCTGGATTAGGATTACTGTTAGGGTTAGTGCTAGGGTTAGGGTTAGGGTTACTGATAGTGTTAATGTTTTGTTAATGTTTGGTATTTGCTTAAGTGTTAGGATTAGGTTTATGGTGAGTGGTAGAGTTAGGTTTAGGGTTATGTTTTGGGTAGTGCTAGGTTAGTGTTTCAA
>NW_008414376.1:0-281 GCF_000622305.1 Nannospalax galili | reverse complement strand
AACTAATTGAATTTCTCACTAAAATACCTATTATATGGAATAACTTCTAAATTAAATCTGAGTACGACAAGACATTCACAATGTGACATCCAAGGATTTTGAGGTAGTGTGCATACATCTTCTATGTCCTTTATGCAGGGGCCACACTGCAAGAATGATAGAGCAGATAAAATCAACGAGATCATGTGAGGGTTATTTGTATGTCATTACAATTTAAATGAAATACCAGTAAATAGGAGAAAGCACATTTCCTGTCTGATATAACTTCCTTAGATGCAGTC
>NW_008414375.1:0-281 GCF_000622305.1 Nannospalax galili | reverse complement strand
GATGCTGATATGGGTAGATAAACCACATACCACATCTTTATCTGAATTTTGCATAGTTTATACCTTTGGGGGTGAGAGGAGTAACTTACAAAGAAAGGAAAAACTGGAGCCCAGCTCTGCACTGCTCAGCCCACTGTTCTGGATGCTTTTGCCCACAGTCTGCCTCATCTTATGTCCCCACATGCCCACTCACCCCACAGAGTTCTGTGAGGGTTCCATGGGGTCCTCACAGGGTCCAGGGCAGACTGGCTTGCCTGCTCCCTGTTACCTGCTTCCCAGAA
>NW_008414374.1:0-281 GCF_000622305.1 Nannospalax galili | reverse complement strand
TACCAATATGTTTTAAGTAATATAGATAAACATAAATATAGAAGCAAGGAGAGTTTCAGAAAATAATTGGTAGGATTTTGCTCTATATTCCAGCATAGTGATTCCTACCCAACCCCATATTTATTGCCAAAAAAAGCCAATTTAATGTGAAAGGAAACAAGAAATGAAGAACTCTGACTATCATCAAGCACAGGAGCTCAGTGAGGTAAAGGACTGTTGACTGGAAGGAATAGCCCTCTCCGGATAGCACTGACCTGGACAATCCTTTGGTCTCCTGGTGT
>NW_008414373.1:0-281 GCF_000622305.1 Nannospalax galili | reverse complement strand
AAACCAATGTTTGATTAAAGTTTTACTGGGGAACCAATGAATTTACTGAGACCCAGGTTGATAAACGCCCCCTCTCCCGCCCACATGGGTGAGACACCAGGCCATTTTTTCCGCACCACCACTTCTGTCCCAGATGACCCCAACGCCCTTCCCTCTGCGGCAGGCCCTGCCCCTCGGAGGAAAAAGCACCCCTTGGGACACAGCTTGAGTGGTCCAATTCTTCATCCTCCAGTGTTGATATTCTGTTTTCCATTTCGTTCATTCTACTGGTGAGGCTTTCC
>NW_008414372.1:0-281 GCF_000622305.1 Nannospalax galili | reverse complement strand
TTCTCTGCCTCCCTCTGTCTCCACCCCCACCCCCACCCCCACCCCCAGAACAGGAACTTCAAGAATGCAGAAAAACTTGTGTTTGCCAATGTATCCCCAGTGTATGTGCATGAATAAATGGATGGATGGTTGAGTAGTGGTGTGTAAGGATGGGTTTACAAATGAGCAAAGGGCTGGATCGATGCATGTCTCAATTTGCCTAAGGATGAGATCTGCCTTCTCCCCTTGCAGAACCTCCCCAGGTGGGTGCTAATTTCTGGCCCCTCATGGAATATTGCCTT
>NW_008414371.1:0-281 GCF_000622305.1 Nannospalax galili | reverse complement strand
CTGGGCAGAAACAGCGGCGGGTGCAGCGTTGGCAGCGGCTGGGCCTGAGCAACCTTCTGGAATGGGCGGCAGTGGCCGCGCTGGGACCGGACCTCTCTGGGCAGAACAGCGGAGGGTGCAGCATTGGCAGCAGCTGGGCCTGAGCCCAATGAGGAGGAAGTGGCGGGGCAGGGTAGGCGGTTGCATCTCAGAAACGCAGGGCTGGAGAGGGGAAGGGAGCGGAGTGGGCATGAGCGGGTCTGGGTCCGTGGCTCCGAGCCAGGATTTCAGGCGGGTCCACT
>NW_008414370.1:0-281 GCF_000622305.1 Nannospalax galili | reverse complement strand
TTGGCTGGCTTGATCTTGCACAGGTCTTGTGTTCTCATTCAGCTGTGCTTCATTTTGCAACTCATTCTCACCCCCTTTTCCTGTTCCCTCTCTCCTTCTTCCTCTTCCTCTTCTTTTCTTCCTGTTCTTCCTCTCCCTCCTCTTCCGGCTTCTTCTTCCTCCTCTCATTCCCTGTCTTAACTGAGGAATTTTTAGTACTAATTGAGGTTAGAGTTTCCTGTTGTGTAGGTTAAATGTTTATGTCTATACAATCTCATTTTAAAAATTGTGTTTGTGTGTGT
>NW_008414369.1:0-281 GCF_000622305.1 Nannospalax galili | reverse complement strand
CCTTGGTGGTGTCCTGAGCTGAAAGAACTTGTTAGGTATGGCTTTCCCAAGTGGGTTGGGTCTCTGGGCCATAAAGTCCCTAGAGAGGTCGGGGTCCCATACAAAGCCAGGTGAGGAGAAAAAGGAAGGAAAAGTACATCTGACATTGACTCCCTTGGCCTTGCAGGAAGGCTGAAGAGGGAGTCCCCACAATCAGGAACATTTTTTTTCTTTTGGTCTTTTTGAGACAAGGACTCCCTGTAGCCCCAGCTGGCCTAGAACTCACTATGTAGACCAGGCTG
>NW_008414368.1:0-280 GCF_000622305.1 Nannospalax galili | reverse complement strand
TGAGTTCCAGGAGCTGGAGATACAGGGAGACTCAAAAACAAAACAAAACAAAAAACTATACAGAGAAAATTTGGTACCCACACACAGAAGAATGAAACTAGATCCATATCACTCCCAGTTACAAAAATCATCTCAAAATGGATTGGAGATTTAAACAGAAGACTTGAAACAATGAAACCACTAGGAGAAAACATAAAAAAATGTTTCAGCCAGCCCAGGGCAGCGTACACCTTCAGCCCCAGTACTCAGGAGGCAGAGGCAGGCAGATCTCTGTGAGATC
>NW_008414367.1:0-281 GCF_000622305.1 Nannospalax galili | reverse complement strand
CCCATGGAATCTTCACAATACAATTACCTAAAATGACCTACATAGTGACCATGCCAGTGGACTTGCTAATTCAGATGGGGAAAATGACAGGTTTTCAGATCTAGATGAAGAGCCACAGGAAATCAATGAACACGGAGGGAAGATGTCAGTTCTGTCCAGGGATGTTTTCCCTGATAGATTATCTCATCTCTGGTCCTCAGGCTTAAACACAAGTGCACATCATCATAACTAAATCAACTCAGTACATTGTATGTGAATGTGTGTTTGAATGTATGTATGTG
>NW_008414366.1:0-277 GCF_000622305.1 Nannospalax galili | reverse complement strand
TGTGTGTGTGTGTGTGTGTGTGTGTGTGTGTGTGTATCTCCTGTTTCTGGCACACAGCTCCGGAAACTTTAGAACTTCCTGATAGCAGTGCTGCTATCATAACAGCTGTCCCTTTCCACAATAACTGAGTTTATGCTGAAGAGGTGACTCAAGCCAAGTCGAGTGAAGGACCACAAATAGCTTCTGAAGACAGACCATTCACTGGGAAGACGATTCTCCAACTTCTGGGGCTGGAAGTAGATGGAATGAAGATACAGTTTAAACGCCAGTGACCAAT
>NW_008414365.1:0-281 GCF_000622305.1 Nannospalax galili | reverse complement strand
ATGTATTTCACAATCAACTAAGAGTATAAAGTTTCTGATTGGGGACACAGAGTTTAGTTTCTGAATCATCATTTTATAATCTAGTTTAGCTCAATTCAGTTAGATCAAGCTGGAAAGGGTTATTGAGTCCCTACTGTGGATCAGGCTATGTATTAGGACAAAGGTGGGCCTGACTCAGTTTCTGCTTCCAAAATATCATATCTTGGGAAACAAAAGATGGACAAATGTACTTATGCAAGGAGGACTGGGTAAAGGACCCCACTATGAGAAACAGCAGTGCT
>NW_008414364.1:0-281 GCF_000622305.1 Nannospalax galili | reverse complement strand
AAATCTGAAGGCTGAAGTCAAGGCGGCAACATCATCCTCTGCCCCACTACTCTAAAGGCGGATCCTTCCTCTTCACCTTCCTAGGGACCTGGCAACTGAGGGATCCCTGATGTGGTGACATGGCTTTCCCATCACATGGCATGTCCTGTGTGCCTTAGCATCTTCTTACCTTTCTGTTTGGGTCAAAACCTTTATTATTATTATTATTATTATTATTATTATTACTAGTCTTTATTATTTATTTAATAACCACATACTTAGAAGAGGCATTTCATTACAAC
>NW_008414363.1:0-281 GCF_000622305.1 Nannospalax galili | reverse complement strand
CCTCACACACGGCCAGCCACTGTCTTCTATATTCCACCTGCTTGGTTCTCCTGAGCCAGCCCTGCCTGTTCCCGCCTGGATGTTTCCCCTTAGTCCTCCGCCTACCCTGGGGGCTACCACTTTTTCTGTAAGCTGTTGTTCCACCCCCAGCCCAGGTGCACCCCTAGAGGTGGACTTCCCTGACATGAGCTGCTCCACAATGATGGTTCTGACTACAGGGCATGTGTGTTCAGGACACTCGAATATAATATTGATATTTACCTTCTATGTTTTAGAACACG
>NW_008414362.1:0-281 GCF_000622305.1 Nannospalax galili | reverse complement strand
AATGGTCAAGGATGCTGAACATGCTTTAAAGTGTTTTCTTAGCCATCTTTTTTCCTTTTTTTGATTAGTCTGTGATCAGATCCAAACTCCCTTTCTTGGTTGGGTCATCTGTTCTCTTGATTCTTTGCCTTTTTTCTTTTTTCTTTATCTATTTTGAGTTCTTTATAAATAGTAGATGTTAAATCTCAGTCAGATATGTCACTGGTGAATATTGTTTCACACTCTGTGGGTTTTCATTTCCTTCATTGGTTCTTTTGCTGTACAGAATCTTTTAAATTTAA
>NW_008414361.1:0-281 GCF_000622305.1 Nannospalax galili | reverse complement strand
GGCTAGGGCTAGGTCTAGGTTTAGTTTTAGGGTGACGGTTAGGTTTACAGTTCATGTTCGGGCTCGGGTTCAGTTTCGGCTTTGGTTTTTGGTCTGGTTAGGGTTAGAGTTAGGCTTTAGGGTTAGTGTTAAGGCTAGGGCTAGGCCTTGGGCTAGGGCTAGGCCGAGGGCTAGGTTTAGGTTTAGAGTTAGGGTTAAGAATTAGGGTTAATGCTAGGTTTAGGGTTAGAGTTAGAGTTAGAGTGCAGGTTGGTGATAAGGCTGGGGTTGGGGCTCGGGCT
>NW_008414360.1:0-281 GCF_000622305.1 Nannospalax galili | reverse complement strand
TCATTTCCAAACCTCTCGATTGGAGGGGTATGATTAAGATGTGGAAGGGATGTCTCCACCTGCTAGATATGTCCTGGTTCATTTGTATTGAGAGGTCAAGTAGTGAGTCCAGGTTTTCTCCAAATGGAGAGGCCCTGTGAAGAATCCTAGGCTACAGTCCTGGAATCCATTACTTTCCAGGTCCACTCAGTGATGCCACTGCTGCTCTATCTCCTGCATACCCTCAGTCTCCAGAGTTCCTGCAACCTCCTGGGTACCTCCCACCTCTTGTGTTATCCATG
>NW_008414359.1:0-281 GCF_000622305.1 Nannospalax galili | reverse complement strand
CCCCCCACCAGTGTGCATGGAGACAGACTGGCCATGAATAGAGAAAGCGCAAAAGGCAAGCTGACTGCACACGGGACCTGCCAGGCATAAAGAAAGCTCGGGATACAAGCACTCATTCTGCCAAGGCCCTTTCTCTCTGCTCTGAAGCCAGCTTCAGCAGACTGGGTACCCAGGCAGGGAAGCAAACATGAAGTGCCAGGGAGAACATTCTTTGGATGTGTAGAAGGAAGCCGAGCCTGAAAACCACTAATCAGAGAGCTTGTGGGTGGGCTGCCCCAACC
>NW_008414358.1:0-281 GCF_000622305.1 Nannospalax galili | reverse complement strand
CAAGACCATGGGATGATCACCCAGGACAACAACAGGTATGAAATGGAGTTGACCTGAGCCTTCAAGACAAGCTATGTGTACTGTGGCTGAAAGAGCCAGAGAAGTGAAGCTGCTTAAGCCCTTTGGAGCTCAGAGGATCATGAGAGAATCCCAGATGTCCAACATAGAGCTACATTGCTAGACTTTGGCTTTACGTAAGCGTGCCCAGTTCTCTTTTGAAATAAAACAATACATAACCTGTTTGGGATCTTACAGGAGCCCACAGTCAAGAGACTTTTTAA
>NW_008414357.1:0-281 GCF_000622305.1 Nannospalax galili | reverse complement strand
TATTTGCCAGAGAGATAAGTTCCCTAATTTTTTCATTAATAAAAAAGCCAACTTTTCATTTTGTAATGTGAACAGGTTTACCTGTCACCAAAATTATTATATTTTAAGGTTTTTCCTGCCAACTTGAAATATGCAACATAACATGAAAAATGAGTCAAAGAAAATGAGTGACAGCACTGACATGAATAAGAGCTAAGTTAAATGGACCAACCACTGGTAAGGACACACAGCAGCCTGAATTCACGCACTGTTGCTGGGCATGAAAAATCTCACTGACCCCT
>NW_008414356.1:0-281 GCF_000622305.1 Nannospalax galili | reverse complement strand
GCAGAAGCAAGCAGATCTCTAGGAGATAGAAGCCAGCCTGGTCTACCTAGACAGTTTCAGGCCAACTGGGAGACCTCTTCTCAAAATAAAACCAAAAAATTTTAAATCAAATAAAAATGATTTTTTTCATGTAAGTGAAGTGAGGTGTGGTGATGCATGCCTTTAATCCTAGCACTCAGGAGGCAGAAACAGGAGGATCACTGTGAGAGCTAAGACAATCTGGTCTACATAGGCAATTTCCAGGCCAGCTGGTGCTACAGGGAGACGCTGTCTCAAAAAAA
>NW_008414355.1:0-281 GCF_000622305.1 Nannospalax galili | reverse complement strand
GTGCTAATTTCCTGCCTCTGCAGTAGCTGTGCACTGGGAAGTGCACATCTGACAGACAGAAGCTGGCATGGATAGAGTGGGGGAACCCCATTTTAACCCCATGGGGACGATGGGAACGCATCACTAAGGGTGTTTTACCCCTGGTGCCAGGAAGAGGGTGTGTGAGGTGTGTGTGATCCAGGATCTTCATGGAGCTGGAGATCCCCAGCTAACCATCCAAGTCCCCCATCCCAGAGACAATGCTGGTGACATCAGCATGATCTGAGGCTTTATATAGTAGC
>NW_008414354.1:0-281 GCF_000622305.1 Nannospalax galili | reverse complement strand
CATATTGTAACAGTGTGATAGCACATTGGAGCACTGTGATGTCACCGTGGAGGTTTGTGGTGTCACAATAGAACATAGTGAAGTCAAATTGTAACATTGGGATGGCACATTGGAGAAATAGAATGGCACATGGGGAGATGGTGTTTGCATGGTGGAGCTTTGGAATGTCATATTGGAGCACTCTGTTGTCACAATTGAACACTGTGAAGTCATATTGCAACATTGTAAAGGCACCAGGAAGCATTGTGATGTCACTCTGGAACATTTTGAAGTCATATTCA
>NW_008414353.1:0-281 GCF_000622305.1 Nannospalax galili | reverse complement strand
TGATTATTGTTACAGAAATGGGTTGGCTTAGTACTGGGGTTAGCACCTAGGCTCATTCTATGACTAGGGCTAGGGCTAACATTAGGACTCGGCTCATGTCTATGGTATGTTTAGGTTTAGGTTTAGGGTTTGGGCTAGGGCTACGATTAGTGTTTTGACTAGGGTCTGGGGTAAGTTTAGGTTTAGGTTTACATTTAGGTTTACATTTAGGTATAGGAGTAGCGCTAGGCCTAAGCTTAGTGATAGGGCTAGAGCTAGAGATGGGGCTCAGGCTAGGGCAT
>NW_008414352.1:0-281 GCF_000622305.1 Nannospalax galili | reverse complement strand
GGCAACCGAATCTTACGCTTCTCTTGCGTCAACTGGCCCTTTGCACAGTCTCATCCATTCACATTTCTATGGCTACTGTAGCTTTTATACATACTTGATAGGCACACATCTGGATGGGCACACATATCTGGAGAAGTAGACTAAGTCTAGGAATGTCCTCTAACTTTATAGGTGAGGACTCATAATGTTATACCTTATTAGTCCATGAATAAGATAATTCCTAAGGATTGAACTGACAACAATCATTCCCTTAACTTCTGGAAATTGCAATCAATACCATA
>NW_008414351.1:0-281 GCF_000622305.1 Nannospalax galili | reverse complement strand
CCCCGCCGGCATATTCCAGCATCAAGTACACATTTTCTACTGTGTCAATGAGCCGATACAGTTTGAGAATATTCGGATGCTGCTGCTCTCATCTTGGTCTTCAGACTGGCCGCAGAGTTGCTCCTCAGATGCTTCTAAGGAAGAGATGAGCTTCCGTCTCTCTGCTGTGAGCTGCTGCTCTCATCCTGTCTTCCTCACTGCACAAGGAAGGTGACATAGTGCAGGAAGATTCGCTGCTCTTTGTCCTATAAATGTTGTTTCTGGTCACTTGTTTTTTTTTC
>NW_008414350.1:0-281 GCF_000622305.1 Nannospalax galili | reverse complement strand
AGTTTTATGCTATGCAGACTTAGCTTGCCTGCAACGTCTGCTTGTGAAAATTTTCATATGTACAGGAGAGCTTGAAGTGCTTTGCAGTGAGCTCCCGTATGTGCTCCCTAAGTTCTACCATTACATTTTATTAAACTTTGTTACACACGTGTACATCTGCATTAGTTATTGCTGTGTAAAAGTTACCTCAAACTTAGTGGCTTGTTAGAAGCAGCAAGCATTTAGTGTTTCACACTAACGTTTCTGTGAGTCAGAAGTCCAGGAGGGGCATAACTGAATGG
>NW_008414349.1:0-281 GCF_000622305.1 Nannospalax galili | reverse complement strand
GACTGGTATACACCTTTAATACCAGCACACTTCTTGCATCTGTGTAGAAGTGGACAGATTACTATGAGATTGAGGCTAGTCTGATCTACATAGTAAGTTACAGACCAGCTGTGGCTGCACTGTGACCCTGTTTCAAAAAGAACAACAAAATTTCAACCACTATATTGAAAAGGAAAGGGAATTGTCTTTTCTGGTGGACAGCCTTATCTGGTTTCTGATTTTAATAAGAGTGCTTCCAGTTTTTCTCCATCTAGAATGATATTGGCTGTGGGTTTGTTGTA
>NW_008414348.1:0-281 GCF_000622305.1 Nannospalax galili | reverse complement strand
AAATTTCACAGTGTAACCACACTTACATCTGTTTACATATGCACATCTATACATATATTATTCAGCTGAAAATAAAATGATGTAAATTGCAGGAAAATAGATGTACTGAAAAGTGTAATTTTAAGGAGGTAATCCAAACTCAGATAGAAAAACAAAAACCACCACATTTTCTCCGGTACAATTTGTTCCAAATTCCCCCACTTGAAATAATTTCATTCTTATATTTGATTATCATTCCTCAAACACATAGACATTAGGTATATTTAATATTATACTTGCTA
>NW_008414347.1:0-281 GCF_000622305.1 Nannospalax galili | reverse complement strand
TTTTTTTTTCAAATTTTTGCAACAGGCCTCAGACTCACAGCAAACTTCCTGTCTCAACCTCTCAAGTGAGTTGTCATGCTTAGCTGGATATTTTAGAGACTGGCTCTTTATCCACTTGATAACTGAACATATTTTCACCCTTTCTGGATTGACTTATCACAGTTTCCTCGGCAGTATAGAACTGTTATATTTCATGCAATTCCATTTCCTGTTTTTGCTTCCAGTGCTTTACTTTGGGGACCATATGAAGGAAATCACTGTCACTGAATTTTGTTTACTCC
>NW_008414346.1:0-281 GCF_000622305.1 Nannospalax galili | reverse complement strand
CCATTGAGGGTCTTGGTGCAGGTTCACCACACAGTGAGCATCAGTGTAAAGAGCACTGGGCTTATCTTGAGCCTCTAATGATGCTTGTTTTTTCATTCTGTGCATTTATGGACTGAAGTGAAGTTGCTGTCCTGGCATACCTTCCTGGTTGCTTTTGTTCTTAGATTGAAAAGAGTGTCTAAAGGTTTGTGTAAGTTTGAGTTACTGGATTGTTTTTGTCCTTGGAGGAGGTACTCCCTTGGTATAACAGTCAAGCATATCTTTAACTTAAAAGAAAAAAA
>NW_008414345.1:0-281 GCF_000622305.1 Nannospalax galili | reverse complement strand
GGTGTCTTGCGCATAGACACTTGTCATCCCTGGTGATCTGGGATTGAAGGGCTCCTGCACAGGCCCCAATCACAAGCAGACACACTGGGAAATGAGCACATTGGCGTTGGTGTTCCTGTGAGCTGCTGCAGATGAACAAAAGGAACATATCTAAATATGATGTAGATCATTGCTGAGCTCCTTCCCAATGCCCATGTTGCTCTGACAACGAGAAACGCCAAGAAACCCAGATTGGGACCATCTGCCACCCGAATCCCCGGCTTGTGAAACAGTTGATGCTG
>NW_008414344.1:0-281 GCF_000622305.1 Nannospalax galili | reverse complement strand
TGGCCAGGGTGACCCAAGAGACTCCCAGACAGTAACCCAGCACAGAACTGGAAAAACGAACAGCAGACCCCAATCTTATCTAAAGAATCTCTTAATAAATCGTAATCATTTTCATGTTCCCTTCCACACTGACACCCTCCCATAACCCTCCCCCACTGGAATCCATACACTCTGTCACTTGTGTTTAGGCCTATCATATCAAGTTAATGTGCCAGCAGGTCCCTCCGTGTAAGTTCATCCACTAGGATCTAGGCAGCCTGTCTAGAGTTCCTCCCTTTTAG
>NW_008414343.1:0-281 GCF_000622305.1 Nannospalax galili | reverse complement strand
GGAAAGGTGATTGTGACTCAGGAGGGGCCCTTATTGGGGAGCTTCCTGCTCTTCCGGAGGATCCGTGTTCAGCTAACACGGGTCCTTAATTTCAGTTCCAGGGGATGCATCCCCCTCTTTTGGCTTCTCCTCAGACACCAGGCAGGTACATACAGGTGAAGCACTCATAGACAAAAAAATGTTAAAGTCAAAAAGAAAATACAAAGACTGCACTCTGTTCCCACAGAACAAGGGGTCCCCTTGTTCTTCAGATGTGTCCTTGAAGATTGGCCTGCAGTTCC
>NW_008414342.1:0-281 GCF_000622305.1 Nannospalax galili | reverse complement strand
TGAATTTTTTTTAATTTATTTTTTGAGACAGGGTTTCAAGTAGCCCAGGTTGGCCTAAGGGTGTCTTTGAACTGCTGATCCTCCTGCCCCTAACTCCTAAGTGCTGGGATTACAAGCAAGTACCACCATGTTCCCCAGTGGATCTTTTTATTCTTTTTCTTTTTTGAAGGTTTGAGATACATTGTCAGAAGGCTAGAATAATAAATTTAAGTAAATAAAAGAGTTTTTAAAAGGACATCTTTCAGGGGCTAGAGAGATGGCTCAGCAGTTTAGAGCACTGA
>NW_008414341.1:0-281 GCF_000622305.1 Nannospalax galili | reverse complement strand
TTACATCTCACCAGGAAGCTGTGCAATGGCCAGTAGTACACCATGAATCTACTCTGTTCTTCAATCAGTATAAAGGTTCAACCACAGCTTTGTAATTCTACAAAGTCAGAAACATCCCCACAGCACTGAAGTTCTAACAAGAGAGTTTGTTCCACGTAACACCTGCTGTGGAGCCAGTCTCCTGGAGCCATGCTGCTGCCAGTGGGCAAGTTCTGTTGTCTCCAATCCCAATGGAAAGCCTGAGTAAACTGTCTATGGTTCACATTTCCAATGAAAAAAAA
>NW_008414340.1:0-281 GCF_000622305.1 Nannospalax galili | reverse complement strand
AGCTTAGGCCTGTTTTCTGTATCAGAATTTAAACTGTACCATCAAAATGGCGTTGTCTCGCCTCCCCCTCTCCCCCGCCCCTAGCCACACCTCCTTCCACCTTCCACACCTTTCCCCACAGATGGCCCCAGGCTGCATCATGCTTCCACTGTGTTTTGATTTTTCTGCCTCCTCATGACTGGTGCATAAGCAGGTGATCAGCATGACCTGTGCTAGCATTGGTCCACAATGGGTGCCCTCTCATGTTGTTGGATGATTATGTGTATATACAGCCTGCTGAA
>NW_008414339.1:0-281 GCF_000622305.1 Nannospalax galili | reverse complement strand
GTTGAAAAGTTTTGGGAAGACCATTTACATGGTCTGAAATGTATTCTTATCGATTACTTACTAATTACAAGGGGAAAATCACTACTGCACAGTGGAGATTCCACATAACTCCTTACCCGAGTGACAAGTGAACGCCTCCAATGAGGAGTGGTCGGCATAACATGGTTCCTGCATGATGTCCCAACAAGGAAGGATCATTGTCATGTAGAATCCAGCTGGTGATGTGTTGGCCTGTGTCTAATCATAATTGAAAAGCAAAGAGCAATGCTTTGAGCACTGCT
>NW_008414338.1:0-279 GCF_000622305.1 Nannospalax galili | reverse complement strand
ACACACACATATGTATGTTTCGTGTGTGTGTGTGTGTGTGTGTGTGTGTCTGTACATGAGTACAGTGCTGGAGTTACAGGCTGCCCTGAGCTGTCTTGATGTGGGTGCTGGGAATCAAACTTGACTGCTGAGCCATTTCTCCAGCCCTGAGAATACCTTATCCTTTGTGACTTAGTGAATGTTAGCTATTTGTATGATTTTTCTGCCATAATTTAGCACACCTACCACCAGTTTAAAGTAGGAGTAAGCCCTCTACCAGGGCCTAGGAGAATGTGAGTG
>NW_008414337.1:0-281 GCF_000622305.1 Nannospalax galili | reverse complement strand
AACAGAAAGTTAATTGATATTAGGTCTGGTTTCCACACAGAGATAACTAGTATTAATACATTTATACAGAGATTTCCATACATTTCCATACCTATCTAAAATAAGTAAATATGAAGTGTATCTTTGTTTTATGTTTTCCAAAGTATCATTAACATCTCTCCAAATCAGTATTCATCAACAATATACATTCTCCGTGGACTTCATTTATTACCAAGCTTGCAAAGATTTTCTTTTGGATCTGGGGGAGAGTCCTTAGATTTTGTGCAGGGTGGACAACTGCT
>NW_008414336.1:0-281 GCF_000622305.1 Nannospalax galili | reverse complement strand
TGGAAGTGTGCTGGGCTGTGGTGTCAGGATGGCTCTGGAACTGTCCCTGCTGCTGCAACCAAGTCAGCCCCACCCACAAACCCTACCAGACCAGACCCTGCTGAGCTCCCACAGCTTCCTGTGCCTGAAGGTCCTCCCCAGCCCAGACCTGCAGGAGAGTCTGAGAGCACAGTGGAGGGACAGGGACATTTTCCAACAACCCTGGACTCAGAAGGATTTGAGCTACCTATGAGAAGGAAGGAGACCTGCTCCTCCTGAAGATAACATGCTTCAGTTGGACC
>NW_008414335.1:0-281 GCF_000622305.1 Nannospalax galili | reverse complement strand
AACATGGAGCAGAGAATCACTTTCTAGGACATCTTTGCTTTGAGATCAGTGATTCTCAAGAATGAATCCTCCTTCTGTTGGAGACCTTGACAAATTCCAGGAAATTTTACCATTGTCTTAATCCGCATACAGGAAGAAAGGGGACAGTGTTAATGATGCCTAATGTGGACATGTGGTTAAACAGCTTAGATTACACATGTCACATCCATGAAGAAGAAATAATCCAGCTCAAAACATCCATGAAATAGAGGATTTTGGCTTTGGGCAACTCAAGATTAAAT
>NW_008414334.1:0-281 GCF_000622305.1 Nannospalax galili | reverse complement strand
GTGTGTGTGTGTGTGTGTCCCAGAGACAAACCACAAACATTGTTCCTTAGGTGCCATTCACCTTGGCTTTCTGAGACAGTGTCTCTCATTAGCCTTGAAATTGCCAAGGAGGCTAGGCTGGCTAGCCAGTGAGGCCCAGGAACTCACCTGCCTCTGTTTCTGAAGTGCTGGGATTGCCAGTGTACACCACCACACCTAGCATTTTTTAAACATAAGTTCCGGGGATCAAACTCAGGTCCCCATGCTTGCAGAGCAAGCATTTTACCTACTGCTTTATTTCC
>NW_008414333.1:0-281 GCF_000622305.1 Nannospalax galili | reverse complement strand
GTTGATGTTGTCCCTTGGCACTTTCATAGCTTTCTCCAAAGCTGTGAGAGCTCACCTTCAGGGGAAGTGGATTCCAGGTCAGTTGTAGCTCTGTTCTCCAAATCCCGTGTCCAACGTATGTTTTCTGTCTTTGGCAGTAGGGTCTTACCTTTATGTTCTGGGAGGCCATCAAGGGCTATAGCAATAGCATGAGTAATTTTGGGTCTCTTGGACCACTCTGGTCAACAGCTAAAAGGAAGGTTTCTCCTGTCTGGCACTGTTTCTTGTTATGTAGCCTTTAG
>NW_008414332.1:0-280 GCF_000622305.1 Nannospalax galili | reverse complement strand
ATTATATAAAATGTAATTTTATTTATATTAGCAAAAAATTCAAAAGTAAGCAAGTTACTTACTGGAGTAAAAGTGGTCATTAAGATTATATTTATGGGCCACGATGCCCAGCTTCAGAAATATATATATATATTTAAAAAAAAATTTAAATTTAATTTTATGTGTATTGCCTGTATGTAGGTAAGTGAACCTGTGTCCTGCAATGCCCTCGGAGGTCAGAAGAAGCTACCGGATTCCCCTGGGACTGGAGTTACAGACAGTTGTTAGCTGCCATGTGGGT
>NW_008414331.1:0-281 GCF_000622305.1 Nannospalax galili | reverse complement strand
AAAATTTCTGTGATTCACCCATTTCATGATGCTCTCCTGCATTCACTCACAGCCACCTCTAAGTGCTGTGGACCCCAGATCTTCCTGTCCTATCCAGTTATAAGCTGAAGGCAACTTCATTGTGTAAATTTTTTTTTTTTTTGTATCTCTCTGCTAGAGCATCATTTGAGGAAGGGGTGATTTTTCCTTTTATCACCAGTCCCTAGTATCTTTATAGGGGGAATAATGAATGTGTGTGTGTGTGTGTGTGTGTGCCTGTGTGTATGTAGGGGACCCGTATT
>NW_008414330.1:0-281 GCF_000622305.1 Nannospalax galili | reverse complement strand
GTCATGTAGGTCTCTGTAAGTCTGTCTGCTTTCCTGAACTCTTCAAGAAAGCATAATTTCTCCTTTTCTTCTTCATTCCTTTCTTAGTAAATATGGTTTCTTTAAGGCTTTGGGTTGCCCCTAGCATCTTACAGTATTTATTTACTTTGTCTCTACAGCTTCCTTCTCTCAGCCATGTGGCTGTGAGTCACCCACACGTCTGACCTCCCACCCCGGCTGTAAACCTGCATGGCTTCCTATGGCTTTCTTTCCTTCTTCCCACCATTCACCTCCTCAAGGCA
>NW_008414329.1:0-281 GCF_000622305.1 Nannospalax galili | reverse complement strand
CAAATCTAACACAAAAGATTAATCAGATCTGTAGGTGAATTCCCAGGCAAACACGTTTTGTTTTTGTTTTTGTTTTTTTAAATCTCCTTTAAAGGCTGCATGTTTAGTTTGGGAGACCTTAGAGGAAGGATGGAAAGTTTGGTAGAAAATCTTCATGTGAAAAGGCTGTGAGACAGTGGAGCTGTCAAGGATCTGAACTGACAGCTGTCAATGAACAGATTACTATCTTTGGGGAAAATGACCCTGCCTCTCAGAGACCACGTTGTCACTTCTCTTTGCTC
>NW_008414328.1:0-281 GCF_000622305.1 Nannospalax galili | reverse complement strand
CACTTATAACTATGGGCTGATATTCTTGGTACCCACAGCCTGCATAAAAACCGTGACACTAGGGTTCAGATTGTTTCAATTGCCACTACACACAGTTGCTGAAAACTAAGGATTATAATGCCGGCCAACTGCTAGGGTTGAGGTGATTAAAGACAAAATTATAGACCTGCAAACCAAGTGCCTAGAGCCATGTCTCTGGCTTCTAGAGTCTGAAGCAACAGGTATCAGGGTTCTATGGAATTGAGCTATAAGCTTCTGGGTCCCCCAGTCCAGTGCCTGGG
>NW_008414327.1:0-280 GCF_000622305.1 Nannospalax galili | reverse complement strand
GACGGTTAGCTGCCATGTGGGTGCTGGGAATTGAACCTGGATCCTCTGCAATAGCAGCCTGTGCTCTCAATCTCTAAGCCGTCTCTCCAGCCCCATGTATCAGTTTTTTAAAAAGGATCATCTAAATTTTATAACTGACATACTAAATTGGAATATGTAGTGCTCTGGAAACATCAGAAACATCAAAAGAGTTCTATGACTGGTTTTGATACCTCTTAAAATTGAGAGTCAAGTTCAAAAGCCATTTAATTTAAGTGTGTGTGTGTGTGTGTGTGTGTGT
>NW_008414326.1:0-281 GCF_000622305.1 Nannospalax galili | reverse complement strand
GGCTCTTCCTGTGCCTGATTCATTTGGATGTTGGTTGCGTCTTTGGCTTTGGTTTTTATGGGATATTGGAATTGATCCAAATCCGTCAGGGAGTTTAACAGCTGGGGAAGGTGAATATCTGCCACAGTTGTAGTGATGTCTTCAAAGTCAATGCTAGACTCTAATCCATTTTCAAATGTTCCTTGGTCTGCTATACCCTGGATGTCCTTCCCAAAACTGGCTTTGTGAGAAGTAGGCTTCTGCCTCTGGCTCTCAGCATCAAAGCAGGACGGAGACTGCTG
>NW_008414325.1:0-281 GCF_000622305.1 Nannospalax galili | reverse complement strand
TCCATCCATCCATCTTCCATCCATCTATCCATCCACCCATCTACCCATTCAACTTCCATCCATCTGTCTTCCACCCATCCATCCACCCAGCCACTCATCCATCTTCTATCCATGCAAAGGTTGTTTACTGAGTGCCTGTTTTGTGCAAGGCATTATGTTCTGGAGATATGAATCTGCCAGATTCTGCCTTCAGAGGGATTAAAGAATAGCAAATATGCTGGATAGCTTTAGTGTCAACTTGACGCACCTGGGTTGAGGGAATTGCCTTCATTGGACTGGCC
>NW_008414324.1:0-281 GCF_000622305.1 Nannospalax galili | reverse complement strand
AACTTAGAAATACTGACAAACATATGCATGTAGTAAATTGGCCTCTCTTAACATTTCAATTATTTCCAATAATAAATCAAATATACTGAAACCCTTCAACTTAGTATCACAAATCTGAAATCAATTATGTGTTTCAAATTGAAATCATAATCTCTTTAAGTATTTCAAACTGCTTAAACAAAACACCAGAGAAGCCCAGAAATGTGAAGAATCCTCTTCAACATATTTCTTAAAAGCATTTAGAATATGAATTTCTTTTACTTTATTTTTATTCTTAGTTA
>NW_008414323.1:0-281 GCF_000622305.1 Nannospalax galili | reverse complement strand
TATGGTGAGCCTTCCTTTCAAAATGTCTTATTTCCAGCTTGATGTACAGAGTTATGTTTGCAGGGCTAGGAGCGTGTGTGACTGATACATGTGTGGGTGTGTGTCCCATAGCACATGTGGAAGTCACTTTACTTGGATTTTGTAGGTTGAAATCGGGTTCCAGGCTTGCATAGGGATGGGACCTTCATCCTCTGAACCATCTCCCTAGACTGACTTTTTAATAACTTTTCTAACTTTTCTACTGCTTGAAAATCCTTCCTTTGGCAAAATAGTCAAGATAT
>NW_008414322.1:0-281 GCF_000622305.1 Nannospalax galili | reverse complement strand
ACTTACATACATGCAGGCAAAATATTCATACACATAAAATAAAAATAAATCAAGAAGATTTTAAATAGTTTCTAAATATTTATGTCCACATCCATAGATTGGTACTACTCTCAAACAAGCTTTTTTTTTGCAGTGGGTGATGGATTAATGTTAAGACTTATAATGAGTCAAAGTACTAAGAATAAGTCACTGTTGAGTGCTCAATGCTAAATAGGACATCTGTATCCCCACCTCCACCCACCAAGGCTCAGGGAACATCATGGAAGAGGGTCTGAAAGAAT
>NW_008414321.1:0-280 GCF_000622305.1 Nannospalax galili | reverse complement strand
CACAATGTTACAATATGACTTCACAATATTCCATTGTGACTTCAGAATGCTTCAATTTGACATAAGAATGCTCCAATGTGACATCACAATGTTACAATACGACTTCACAATAATCCATTGCTATGTAACAATGCTTGAATATGATATCACAGTGCTCCAATGTGCCAACACTATCTCCCCATGTGCCATTATAATGCTTCAATCTCCATCTCAGTGTTGCATTGTGACTTCACAATTATCCAGTGTGATATCACAATGCTCCAATGTGACATCACAATGC
>NW_008414320.1:0-281 GCF_000622305.1 Nannospalax galili | reverse complement strand
ATCATGATTACCACCATTGACCAGGACCTCCACACATCCATGTACTTTTTCATCAGGAATATGTTCATCTTAGGCATGTGCTATGTTTCTGTCACGATCCTCAATGCCTGTGTCATCTCCCTCACTGAAAACATGGATATTTCTCTGTCTGGGTGTGCTGTCCAGATCTATTTGGTCTTCTTTTGTACATATACGGAAATTCTCTTACTCACTGTGATAGCCCAGGTTCTCTATGTGGCCACATACCAGCCCCTCCTCTATCCTGTCATCATGAACCATCA
>NW_008414319.1:0-281 GCF_000622305.1 Nannospalax galili | reverse complement strand
TGAAACTAGAATGGATCTATAATGTGCTAGGCACTAGGACACAGTGCTAAACAAAATCCAAATCCAAATCCCTGTCTGAAAGGGCTCATTTGGGAGGCATGCATTAAATCATCATAAGTACTTGGCTGTACACCAGTTGGGAACTGTGAAGAGAAAGGAAAAGGGGTGAGGAGAGCTTGATGGAGACTGGGAGGTAAGAGTTAACAATGCTTCTCTGAATTAGAGAACAAGTAGGAGTCAGTGAGGCATGGGTGGGGTAGAGCAGGTCAGGTCCTGGGAGC
>NW_008414318.1:0-281 GCF_000622305.1 Nannospalax galili | reverse complement strand
CTGCAAGAGCAGCCAGTGCTCTTAACCACGGAGCCATCTCTCCAGCCCCAAATAAACTATCTTTAAAAAGTTAAAGATTTGAATGAACATGGGCAGTAGTCTAGGGAATTTTATGGTTTAGAATTGTATTAGTGTAATTGTAGTGAATAGAGCAATAAAATAGACAAAGTGAATCAAGTTTTTAAAAATACTTGTCATGGTTAATTTTTCAATGTATTTTATGCACATAGGTACTCGTGAATGACTTCTTCTTGGTGGCTTGTCTTGAGGATTTCATTGAA
>NW_008414317.1:0-281 GCF_000622305.1 Nannospalax galili | reverse complement strand
CCCTCCTTTACAAAGTCACTTCTGTGACAAAGGAAACATGAAAAACCACAGTAAGGCCCAGAGCTGACACAGAGCTCCATGTCAAGGCTGCTGTCACTCTGGGATACTGATTGTAGCCCAACATTCTTCCAGAAGAGTCTCTCCACAGCTCTTTCACCCCGTACTCCTGGAGCCTTCTGAGGAGATGTGGGTGTACCTGTGTCACACTGTCTCTTGCATCTGAGGTGGGATCCTCCATACGCACCCCTTGAATTCGTGGTAAAGTTCCACCCACTGTATCT
>NW_008414316.1:0-281 GCF_000622305.1 Nannospalax galili | reverse complement strand
CCCTCCTTTACAAAGTCACTTCTGTGACAAAGGAAACATGAAAAACCACAGGAAAGCCCAGAGCTGACACAGAGCTCCATGTCAAGGCTGCCGTTGCTCTGGGATACTGATTGTAGCCCAACATTCCTCCAGAAGAGTCTCTCCACAGCTCTTTCACCCCATACTCCTGGAGCCTTCTGAGGAGATGTGGGTGTACCTATGTCACACTGTCTCTCGCATCTGAGGTGGGGTCCTCCATACGCACCCCTTGAATTCGTGGTAAAGTTCCACCCACTGTATCT
>NW_008414315.1:0-281 GCF_000622305.1 Nannospalax galili | reverse complement strand
CCCCCCCCACCCCCTGGTCTTTTAGTTTCCTATAGTAAATGGTTTCAAGAAGTTGGATGCCAAAGATCCCAGGTGGAGAACTTTGAAGTTATCATGAATATGTCCTTTGTGTAGACATAAAAACTGGGCTGATAGCACAACTGCGTTAGGAAATAACATTTCTTTGAGAAAGGATTTTCTTGAACTTCTGCAACCTTGATGGACAGTGAAGGAAATCCCCTAAATATGTATTCACTTTACAAAAAAAAATAACAGAAAAGTGAAAGAATCTTGCTTGGAGG
>NW_008414314.1:0-280 GCF_000622305.1 Nannospalax galili | reverse complement strand
ATAACCTTTCTACAGAGGAAATATCAATACCTAATTACACCTTTAACTACTTCACATTTCCTTTAATGATTTAGGCTATTTTATTAATTCCTTGGTCCATAAACATTGGGGAGGCTTAATTAATACACACCTGAAAGTTTAACAAAATAGCTTCATTAGAGATTTAATGTCACTTCTTTCCTTTCTGCTTAGCAACCAGTTAATACACTACATAAAATATACTACACTAGGGCGTGGTGGCGTATGCCTTTAATCCCAGCACTCAGGAGGCAGAGGCAGA
>NW_008414313.1:0-281 GCF_000622305.1 Nannospalax galili | reverse complement strand
CTGAGAGCTTTGCTTTTCTATCCTGCTATGTTTTGATTTATCATTTACTTTACTTCAAGACATTTACTTACATCTTTACTCATTTGGTTACTTTCATTAATGTTTTACTCATGGGCTGTTTTTAAACCTGTCACAAAATTATCCTTCCTTAAGTCTTTCTTTTTAAGTTGTCTTGTGTCAATAATAATATCTAATCGTATATTGGATGTATTATATTGTTCATTATATATTAGCTAGCTTTGGCTAGTAAGGTAAAGAAAATATCTGTTATAGTTTTGGAG
>NW_008414312.1:0-281 GCF_000622305.1 Nannospalax galili | reverse complement strand
CATTAGGACCTTGTGGTGGCACAGTGAAGACGGTGATGTCATTTGGTGCTTTGTGATGACATATTGGGGCATTGTGATGGCACACTGATCACTGTGTTGTCACGATGGAGCACAGTGACAACACATTGGAGCAGTGTAATACCCAGTGGAGCATTGTCATGACATATTATAGCATTGTGATGGCAGCATTGTGAAGAGACATTGGGGCATTGTGATGGACCACTGAGGATTATGTTGTCACATTGGAGCATTGAGATAACACATTGGAGCATTGTGATGTC
>NW_008414311.1:0-281 GCF_000622305.1 Nannospalax galili | reverse complement strand
AGTGCACCTATGTCATGAAATGCCCAGAGGCCAAAAGAGGACATTAAATCCTCTGGAACTAGAGTTATGGATGGTTGTTACCATCCATGTGGGTGCTGAAAGTAACCCCTGGTCCTCTGCAAGAACAGACGGTGCGCTTAACCTCTGAGCGTCTTTCCATCTCTTCATAGATTTGTAAATATTATTAAATGTCTTATCTTTCAGGCTTTAGAAAGTTAGGTTTTCATTACATTTATGATATGTTGTTTGTAGTTTCATACATTGATTTTGACATCTAGCAA
>NW_008414310.1:0-281 GCF_000622305.1 Nannospalax galili | reverse complement strand
TAATGAAATAAGTTTAAAGGAAAACTTTGAATTTAAAAATAAGTGCTGTTTTGATTGATTTCCGAGGCTAAAATGGTAACAGCAGGGGAATCATTTTTAAACGAAGTAGATAATTAAAGACAAAAGATTATTCACGCTGGATCACCATTTTAGAAAAATTCAATGAATTTCATTTCATTTCAGGGGTAAATAAGGTCAGTACTTAAAATTTTAAGTAATTCTCTGAATTCAGACATGGATAGATAACAGTGTAATAATCCCTTCTCCCAACAAATCTGTAA
>NW_008414309.1:0-281 GCF_000622305.1 Nannospalax galili | reverse complement strand
TTTTGGTAGAATTCTGCAATGAGTCCTTCTGGTCATGGGTTCTTTTTGGCAGATTTTTATTACATCTATCTTGTCAGTTGTTAAGGGTCTGTTATTAAATTATTTGTGTCATTTTGATTTAATTTGGTAACCCAATTCACACATAGAAATTCACCTGTTTCTTGTAGATCTTCCAGTTAAGGGGAATATATATTTTAAATTATGTCCTTATGGTTTTCTGAATTTCCTCAGGGTTTATTGTAATGTTTCCCTTTCATCTCTGGGTTTACTAATTAGGGTGC
>NW_008414308.1:0-281 GCF_000622305.1 Nannospalax galili | reverse complement strand
AACCCTGGAGTAGACTCTGTTCATTTCAAACTTCATTGATGAGTGGTAACCGGTATACTTGTTTGTAAATATAAGGATCCATATTTAGTATGCAATAAGGAATTTCATTCATCTAGAGTTATGACAGAGAATTCTCTAGATCTATGACCTCTCTAGCCATATATAATTGGTTGTGTTTATAGTGCTACATATTACCTCCCATTTAGAAGACTTTAAGTCCAATTATATAACTGGTGATTACACGCAATATAAAAATGCCACTACTGACCAATAAAGTTTTC
>NW_008414307.1:0-274 GCF_000622305.1 Nannospalax galili | reverse complement strand
AACACAGGTATGCACGCTCATCACTGAATGGACTCAGCGCCTTACATGTATGTGTATTGGTAAATATGTGTACGTAGACGTAACAGTAGTGAAGGACAGGGCAAGAAATTGAGAGGGGAGCAGGGACATGGGGAGGTGAATTATGGACCAGGATGGGGTGGGAAAAACATGCAGAGACAATACCGAAGCATGAAATTCTCAAAAAGAAAAAACTAAGATTCAACAGAAAGAGAAGTGTGTGTGTGTGTGTGTGTGTGTGTGTGTGTGTGTGTGT
>NW_008414306.1:0-281 GCF_000622305.1 Nannospalax galili | reverse complement strand
AAGTCGGATCTGACTTCTGACTTTGTTAGTGTCACCCTGTGGCCCCCTTTCTCACTTCCCACCAGGATGACGCCATCTTGCCACAATGTGAGGGTGAAGGAATATCATTCATTGATATGGCATCGACATGTGGTCACAGCTAGGCCTGGAGTCCCAAGTGCCCCGACTGGGCATGTTACGGCAGCCTGGCTACCAGCATAGCGCCCTATGTGTAGGTTGGGGATAGAGAGTTGTATATGAGATTCCCAACAGCCAGAAGGCATGCTTCAGCATCCTGGGGC
>NW_008414305.1:0-281 GCF_000622305.1 Nannospalax galili | reverse complement strand
GTCCTCCCAGGGAAAGAGGGGGTGAGTCTAGGGAACCAGAGAGAAGCAGAGTACACTGGGAAAAAAGAAGAAAGGTTGGCACCCTTTCGAAGTGGTGAAACCCGGTGAGCCTGTTGAGCCAGCCTGCGTGGATCCTGCCCGGCCAGGGTGCCGTGGTCCCTGAGTGGCCCACAGAACTAGATAGTTCATGGACAGCTGACGAACTTTGGGCAGGGAATGACCCTGAAGAGCAGCTTGTAGTATTGTGGATCTCAAAGCTTAGTCAAAATGTAGAAGATGGG
>NW_008414304.1:0-281 GCF_000622305.1 Nannospalax galili | reverse complement strand
CCTAGTCCTATGTCTGAAGTATGTCCTGTATTCGGCAATGGGGTCTTACTTACAAGTTCTGAGAGGCAAACAAAAGCTGTGGCAATAGCCCGAGTTATTTTAGGAGTCTCTTGGACTACCCTGACCAACAACTCAAAGGGGGGTTTCTCTTTCCCTGCACTGTGTTTGTTTTTTGTTATATAGCATTCAGGTATAGTCATGTACTCATATATATGGTAAGTGTATTTTTTATTTGGCCTTTGAACTAATATATTTCCCTCTGGTTTTTCATGACACCTAAA
>NW_008414303.1:0-281 GCF_000622305.1 Nannospalax galili | reverse complement strand
GGGTGGGCGGGCATAGTTCAAAAAGCTCAAGCGATTCCACAAGTAGGCAGTGTTAGTGTCCTCATAGTCGTGGGATGTCTTCTCTAGGTCGATGGAGGCTCCTGGAACCGGGAGAAGTCATTTTCAGGGGCTCCCAGCCCTTCCCAACCAATAGGTAGAAGGTCTGCCTGTGACAGTGACTCCCATTTCTTTCTGTGTCTCTTACCCACAGAGCTCAGGGCATAGTCAGGTTTCTGCACGAAGTCCTCATTCAGTCTCTGAAACACGAGCTTGGCCACTCT
>NW_008414302.1:0-280 GCF_000622305.1 Nannospalax galili | reverse complement strand
CCTGGTCTACATCGTGAGCTCCAGGACAGCTGGGGCTACAGGGAGACCCTGCCTCAAAAATATAAAAAAAAAAAAACCCTAAAGATTTCATCAGAAAACTCTTAGACATGATAAGCAGATGGGGTAACCCAGCACGGTACAAAATCAACAAACAAAAATCCCCAGCTTTTCTATGCACCAATCAATAATGGACTTGCAGAGAAAGAAATCGAGGTAAAAAATTCCTATTCACAATAGTTTAACAAAAAAACCTAAGGAGCCTGGGCCTGGAGGACCCGCT
>NW_008414301.1:0-281 GCF_000622305.1 Nannospalax galili | reverse complement strand
TTCCCAATCTTAAACTCCATTTTAATTTTCTAGACCCCTAAAACAGAAAAAAAGTTACTATATAATAGTTATAAAATATTTTACATAGTAAAATGATACAAGATATTCTATGTTGCAATTATTCTTATTTGAAAGTTTGTTCCTAGATTAATAGGTATTATTTGGGAACCTTGAATGTAGTACAGAAATTGGCATGTTGTAATGGTTAAACATGGTTGACACCTTAACACATTTGTGAAGAGGGAACTTAAATTGAAGAATTTCCTCCATCAGATGAACCC
>NW_008414300.1:0-280 GCF_000622305.1 Nannospalax galili | reverse complement strand
TGTCTGTATTCTTCAGGCATTGTTTGATGGTGTGTTACAGATCTCCTTGTTGAATCTCCATACTTCTTAAAAACCTTTACAAATCTTGGCTACAACCAACACCTTGTGACTAAAAGGATGGCATTCCCCTTTTCATTTTTATTCAATGGTATTCACCTGTTCCCCTGCAGAAAGTTCAGGTGTTTCAGGTTTGTTTTAATTTATCACTCTCTTGTAGGAGAGAGTCACATTGCCCTGGAAAGAATAAAAGCATTTAAATATTGAGGCAAAAATCATTTAA
>NW_008414299.1:0-280 GCF_000622305.1 Nannospalax galili | reverse complement strand
AATGAATGAATGAATGAATGAATGAATAAATAAATAAATAAAATTATGTGGAAAGTGACTGAGAAAGACACATGACATTAACCTCTGGTTTCCACATGCATACATGTGTACCCATACCCCCCTACCCTCCTATGAACATGCACATACACACAAATAGAAGTCCTGTGGTCAAGTGCACATTGCCACCCTCAGAGACTGTACATTCCTTGAGGACAGGCACCCTGATCCTCATCTTGGGTCCCTTACTCACGAACATGTCCAGATCCCACACTAACGTGCT
>NW_008414298.1:0-280 GCF_000622305.1 Nannospalax galili | reverse complement strand
TTACTGTTGTGTGGCAATTTCCTTCAAGGAAAAACAAAAACCTTACATCTTGAAGGGAAGCTGAGTAATCACCAAGGTGTTTTGAGAAGAGGTGAAGCATTCCATCCTTCAGGGAAGCTCATTAAGCTCAGAAAGTATAAACTCAACAATATTAAGAGTTCCTAAAATTGAGCAGGTTCAGTAAGCCCCTCCATCCCTAAGACTTCAGAGTGACACCCTCAGATAAGCAGAGCTGCCTGGAAGAAGCAGAGAACAGCTGAGCTGCCAGATGGGGCTTAGA
>NW_008414297.1:0-280 GCF_000622305.1 Nannospalax galili | reverse complement strand
GGACCATAAGAGAAGGGTATTATTAAGGGAGAAAGGGGAAAAATGGGGACACTTAGAATGGGGAAACCATGATGGAAGGGTTAGACAATGCAAGAGATGAATAATGCCTAGCTAGTTTTAGAAAAACAGAGGGAACAATATTAGTCTAACATCCTACTGACAAATTGTACATACAACTAGATCAAGGAACATAACATATGTCTAGGCAAGGTTCATCTGAGAACATTTTGTCTTTGCCCAAGCTTTATCTACATGGCACACGGTAATTAAAAGTACCAGA
>NW_008414296.1:0-280 GCF_000622305.1 Nannospalax galili | reverse complement strand
AAATCACCAACCTGCCTCTTCTTGATTATTTTCCTCCCCAATGTCTGATGTTGATGTTCACATATGTTCTAACTGCTGCTCTTGTATAACAAATTTCCCCCAAACATTGTAACCTAGCTTCTTCATACAACAGGGTGTGATGCACACAGAAACTACAATTGACCAAATTTTAGAGACTAGGAGCCTGTAGACTGCATGTCCTTGGATAAGACTCCCATACTAAACCTCACCAACCCATAGCTCAGGGCCCATTGTGGAAGACAGGGCAGAAAGATTGTAA
>NW_008414295.1:0-280 GCF_000622305.1 Nannospalax galili | reverse complement strand
ACAATTGTACATTGTAAAAAATATTCACACACTTTGTGTATTTAATTGTATGTTCATGATACTCTTTAGTGACAAGTTTTTACATTCCAAAATTTGCTTTGCAAAGTGTGCTGTGCATGAGCATTTGTAAGATTCTTATCCAACAGAGAAAATGAAAGAAATGCTATGTGCCATGGAGGCATTAAAAATGGCTCCTTATATAGAAATGCTTAAAAATTATTAAGATAGACATATAAATATACATTATGGTGCTGGTACAAGTTCCAAATAATGCAACAGT
>NW_008414294.1:0-279 GCF_000622305.1 Nannospalax galili | reverse complement strand
CACACACACACACACACACACACACACACACACATAAAAATAAATCTTTTTTCAAGGTAAATAGGCCAGATGGTGTGTCACACACCTTTAATCCTAGCACTCAGGAGGCAGAGGCAGGTGAATCCCCATGTGTTTGAGGCCAGCCAGGTCTACATAGACCAGGACAGGCAGGGCTATGAGACCCTGTCTGAAAGAAAGGGAGAGCTGGGTATGTAGCTCAGTTGGTTGAATGTTAGCCTAACATTCACAAAGCCCTGGGTTCTATCCTCACCACCACAC
>NW_008414293.1:0-280 GCF_000622305.1 Nannospalax galili | reverse complement strand
CTCTAAGATCTATGACCTCTCCAGCTATGTGTGCTTGGTTATGTTGCCACTACTTCAACAACAGAAAGTTTTCTAGGCCAGTGATTACTGGCTTTTAGGCTTAATAGCTAGGTAGGGCCTTTGATTGGTTTGTCCCTTGGCAGCTTGTAGAATATCCTTTGATAACATGAGAGTAAGTCTTCAGGGGGGAGAATTTCAGGTCAGTTCCATCTTGAATGCTCCAAGTCCTGTGTCTGAAGTACGGCCTGTCTTCAGCAATAGTGTCTTGCCTTCACATTCT
>NW_008414292.1:0-280 GCF_000622305.1 Nannospalax galili | reverse complement strand
GGTCTTGCATTACATGTGCACCCCTTGCTCCCTTAGGCCCCCTCAATCAATGTGGAGTTAACCCACATGGTCTCCTAACCAATGCCCTCCAGCAAATGGATGTCATCCATTATAACTCCTTTGGTAATCTTAAGTATGTCATTGTTGACACCCACTCCTCCTTTCTTTTCACCTTCGCTCATACTGGTGAAAAGGCCTCACACACCATTAAGGTGGTCAAATCAGCAATTCTGGTAATGGGAGTGCCATGGACCCTAAAAACTGATAATGGGCCAGCTTA
>NW_008414291.1:0-280 GCF_000622305.1 Nannospalax galili | reverse complement strand
TACTACTAGTTAATGAGTTTCAAAAAAATTCCATCTCCCTGATGAAATCTCGACTTCTCACTGACCAAGCTCCAGACTGATATATGAGAAGGATATATTGCAATGTGCATCATTTGAAGCGAGAAGAACTTGTACATTAAATTAAGTCTTTTGAGTTTGCTTTGGTTTGTTCTTTTATTTTCACAATTCGGAATTTTTGTAAGATTTATAATTCAATAATATTTAGATCTGATGCCCTCTCCGCACCTCCCCTAGGTCCCCCTGCTGAGTTTAATGAATT
>NW_008414290.1:0-280 GCF_000622305.1 Nannospalax galili | reverse complement strand
ATCCCCTTTATCTGAAAGAGATTTATATTGTTGAGGGGTGTAGGAAGGCACGAACCCCGATGGAGCTAAGAAAGACAGGTTAGCAGCATGATACTGGCATTTGCTGGCCTCTGTAGCTGCTTGGTCAGCCAGATCATTGCCTCTGGCAATAGGATCAATGAGAGGTTGGTACTCCCTACAATGAACTACAGCTACCCTGGCAGGAAGATAAGATGCCACCAATAATTTGAGGATTAATGGACCATTAATAATGGGGGTCCCCTTTGTGGTAAGTAGTCCT
>NW_008414289.1:0-280 GCF_000622305.1 Nannospalax galili | reverse complement strand
CTGCAAGAACCACCAGTGTTCTTAACCACTGAGCCATCTCTCCAGCCCTAGAACCATTTACAATTTTTAATGGAAAGAGCTGAAATGTATCAAAACATTTTTAAGTCCACAAATTTACAATGGCAGGCACCCACACAGATCACTGGTGAGCCTGGTCCATGGCAAACCAATTGAGTGGCATGTACAAGACCCTAGGTTCGATCCCACATAGGGAGAAAAAGTGTAAAGGAGTAGAAAGTAGGCGGGAGGGGGGAGGAGGAGGAGGAGGAGGAGGAGGAGG
>NW_008414288.1:0-280 GCF_000622305.1 Nannospalax galili | reverse complement strand
TCCTGAAATCACTCACAATAGGAAACAAAATTTTAAAATAATTAATTTTAAAAACATTTTACTATCATTCATATGGAAATGTTAAACTGAAAATGTGAAAAACTTTAAACTTATTTTTAAAATTTTATTTACTATTTTTATTTTATGTGTATGCATGCATTACCTGCATGTAGGTAAGTACATCCCTGTCATGCTATGCCCGCAGAGGACAGAAGAAGCTGTTGGACCCCCTGGGACTGGATTACAGACAGTTGTTAGCTGCCATGTGGGTTCTAGGATT
>NW_008414287.1:0-280 GCF_000622305.1 Nannospalax galili | reverse complement strand
GAAAGAAAGAAAGAAAGAAAGAAAGAAAGAAAGAAAAAGAGAAAGAGAGAAAGAGAGAGAGAAGGAATGAAATAGTACACGAAGTTGTCAGAAAAAAAGTGATGGGGGATATGGGAGGTGTTGGAGGACAGGGAGTGGGCATGGATTTGATCAAAACCCCTTATATGCATGTATGAGATTCTCAGTAAAGATTTTTTTAAAAGTTAAAAAAAAGCCGGGGGTGGTGGTGCACACCTGTAGTCACAGCACTTGGGAGGCAGAGGCAGGCGGATCTCTGTGA
>NW_008414286.1:0-280 GCF_000622305.1 Nannospalax galili | reverse complement strand
AGCCAGAGCTCTTAGGCAATGGGCCTAGAGCTAAGATAGGACACTTGTGCGCTGGTGTCAGCCTGCCATGGAGGCAATAACAGCGATCTTCAGGGAGAGCACTCAATATGCCTGAGGTACTAAGATTTTTGTGGTACTGATATTGTTTTTAAAGACATAATACCTACTTTCATAACCCTGAATTCCTGAAAAGTGGTCAAAATCCTTGAAGCTTAAGGTCCCACAAATCCTAACATTGAAAGATTAAGTCCCTAAGGTTGGAATCTTGCAAGTAGCCTTC
>NW_008414285.1:0-280 GCF_000622305.1 Nannospalax galili | reverse complement strand
TGTCATAGCACATTTGAGCATTGTGCTGTCACATTGGAGCATTTTGTTGACACTTTGGGGCATTGTGATGACACACGGAGCTGTGTGATGACGTACTGGGTCATTGAAAGAGGAAACAGAGCAATGTGATGCTCATTGAGCATGGTGATGAAAATTGGGGCATTGTCAGTGCACATTAAGCTTTATGGTGGCAATTTGAGAACTGTCATGACACACTGGGGCACTTTGTTGGCACACTGTAAACTGTAATGTCTCATTGGAGCATTGTGTTGACACATTG
>NW_008414284.1:0-280 GCF_000622305.1 Nannospalax galili | reverse complement strand
ATTTTGTCAGTTGACCTTTGTTGTAGTTTTTCATGGTGATGTCTTAATGATCCTTGAAGAGCAGCAGTGTACCTATGTGTGCTAGTTTTGCTTCCTCACTCCTCCATCCACAGAAGGCTCTGTCTACTTAGAAAATGGCAGAGCTTCCCATCTTCCTGCTAATTAAGCTAAGACAGGATCCTGTCATGTAGCCCAGGCTGGCTGTGAACTTGGGATCTCTCTGCCTCAACCTCACATTGCTGGGATTAAAGGCACATGCCACTATGCCTGGCTAACAAAA
>NW_008414283.1:0-280 GCF_000622305.1 Nannospalax galili | reverse complement strand
AAAAGTGACCTCAGGACGCAGATTAGGAAGTTACCAGCAACCTAGAGCTAAATTAATGTGTGTCAAGAAGAACAGGAAACTCGGGGATGAAGGGAACAGAAGTTGGGAATGACACAGGTGGTGGAAGGAGATGCAAAGTGGCCACGTGACTTTTCAGAAAAAGGGGATCTAGGTTATGTTTATGCTGTTTGCATCCCTTTGTGGAATGTTTCACCTTCTATGCCATTGATCCACCAGAACCTCTGTGACTGGATTCCGTGTGTCACATGGAAATCACAGA
>NW_008414282.1:0-280 GCF_000622305.1 Nannospalax galili | reverse complement strand
GGTGACACAGCTTCTCCACAGACTGGCAAGCTGTGCAAAGGTGTGAGGGGGCGGTGTTGAATTATATATGGCTAGAAAAAGGCACACGTGGAGCTCTGAAATCTGGGTTGAAGTTTCTTTGGGCCCTTTTCCTGGAGTTGCAGAATAAACTGTTTAGCTCATTGTGGCTAGGTTGATGATGGTAGAGCAAGGCCAGCACAGAGACATCCTGGCAAGAGGAGTGGGTTGTCTGGCAGCTGTGGTAGTCCATCAGGCCTGAGATAGGGAAGTGGCTCTCAAC
>NW_008414281.1:0-280 GCF_000622305.1 Nannospalax galili | reverse complement strand
TAGTGAATGGATAAACAAATTGCAATGCAGATCTTATATAATGGAAATCTCTCAGCAATAAAAAAGAGAGCAAACTACTAATACAAGCAGCAACCTGCTGAACCTCAAGAGCCTGAAGCCATGTAAAAGAAAACACGCTCAAGAACACTTGAGTAGTTCTATTTGTGTGAAATTGACAGGATCTGGGTTGAGGAGATGCTAGAGGACTAAGGGAACTCTATGATTGATGGAAATTTCATGCCAGCAGTTTGAGTAGTGGTTGCATAATTACACCTTTGTT
>NW_008414280.1:0-280 GCF_000622305.1 Nannospalax galili | reverse complement strand
TGTGTGTGTGTGTGTCTGTTTCCCAACCACTGCAGAGATAGATGCCAAGGCTGAACTGTTCGCCCTGCACCCCACCCTGCCTCACCCTGGGAATGCCATAATTCCTGGAACCTGAGAATATGCAGGGCACAAAGAATTTTCAAATGCATGAAGGCAACAGGCTCTACAATTGAGGATTATGTGGGATTGCCTGAGTGGGCTCTATCAATCCACGGAAGCCCCAGAAAGCCGGGAATCATGAGAGACTCCATGAAGGAAAGGGGAAGAGGAAAGTATGGAC
>NW_008414279.1:0-280 GCF_000622305.1 Nannospalax galili | reverse complement strand
CATTCACCCTCCCAGCTCCCCCACCCCATCTCTCCTCCTAGCAAGGGCACTGGCACATTTTTTTGTCTTGGCACCCCAGACCTCTGGATTGACCTCTTGGCCCAGACTCCCCATTGCTTCCTGATCCTTTGCATTCAGACCAACTTAATTCCTCCCTCTAGTCCCCAGAAGCCCTCTGGGCCTCTTCCTGTCCCCACGTCCCTTTGCATCTCTGGTTGGCCCAGCTCCTCCAGCTTCCTGGGGCCAGCATCTTTCCTGGAGGGATCCAGTCCTTAGGAGA
>NW_008414278.1:0-280 GCF_000622305.1 Nannospalax galili | reverse complement strand
TTAAAATGATTGGATGGTCCTACGCCCTGAGTACGGGGAGGATTCTTATTGATGGGGGCTGTCTTGGAGGACTTGGAATGTGCTGACTGTTATCTGTGGGGCCAGAAGTTTCTGTCTTTACCTTATAAGGCTTTTACATGCCAGGGCTTGCTTGAAACAGCTAGCCAAAATGGAGTCAGTGTATTCTAATTCTGGAATTTTGACTCTTCATTCCTCCCTAGAGTTATGACAGGGGTTAAATCTTTAAGCCAAGCAAATTACAGAAGCAGAAAGAAGCAGT
>NW_008414277.1:0-280 GCF_000622305.1 Nannospalax galili | reverse complement strand
ACTCTACCCAACCTCTATGATAACTGTCTCTCTCCTCCCTGGTTTTCAACTATCACATCCATCTGGACACTCCCTCAGGGTGTCCTTAGGCACCTCCCCATCTTCTCAGCCCTTCCTTTATTCTTGCAAATGAGGACAACAGCTATGTAGGATGGAGACCTCTTGCCTCCTTTTCATCTCCACATCCAAACCAACCCTGTCCACTTTGTCTTCTCAGTACTGCTAGTGAGTACCACCACCCATGGTTGCCACTGTCCAAACCACGTCCTTTAACCTCCCC
>NW_008414276.1:0-280 GCF_000622305.1 Nannospalax galili | reverse complement strand
TCATACATGTAAAAATAAAAAATAAAAATAATAAATAAAATATTTTAAAAGTTCTTATATATCCAACCTAATGATTGATACCATGGCAAGATGTGAACTGAGGGCTGGGGAGATAGCTCAAGCTGTGAGGACCAGAATTTGATCCCCAGAACCTACACCCAGGCATGGTGGTGTGCTTACAATCTCAGTGTTGGGGAGACAGAGACAGGTAGATCCCTGGGACTCAGCCAGCATAGATGACGTGGCAAGTTCCAGGCCAGTGAGTGTCTCAAAAAGAAGG
>NW_008414275.1:0-280 GCF_000622305.1 Nannospalax galili | reverse complement strand
AGCCTTGGTGTTTCCAGTATTTCAGCTGCCTCTTCAAGAATGGTCCCTGAGCCATGGGTAGATGAGTTTCAGTATAAGAGTCCTATGCAAGGATACAGAGTTTGAGGTTTCTTATTCTTTACAACGTGGCCAGTTTTGGCCATCTGTGTGTTTCACACTCTATTGTATAAGGAAGCTTCACTGGTGAGAGTTGAGAGATGAATTAATTTTCTCTTTATTCCTTATTCTACTATGTTCCCTGAGCCTTAGGTGTAGAGGTTCAACTGTAGATGTGTCACCT
>NW_008414274.1:0-280 GCF_000622305.1 Nannospalax galili | reverse complement strand
TCTCAGGAACGTGGGCTAACCTTCCTACCTTGGGCTCCACCCTAGGGATGACCCACTGAAAGTTCTGGTTTCTGCCTCGTTGATCAGTATGCAAAAGCTCCCTGCTCTCTGATCGTGCTTTATTTAAGTTGTTAAAATCATAAGCAAATGAGTTTGACTTACAGTGACCAGTTTTGCAAGGACGATGGAAAATGATGGGTGAGCAGATCCATTTAAAGCAGAAGCCAGTATTCCCCAAATCACCAAAGGCCATTCTGATTTGTTTAATTTAAGTATCTTT
>NW_008414273.1:0-280 GCF_000622305.1 Nannospalax galili | reverse complement strand
TCACAGAGATCTGCCTGCCTCTGCCTCCTGAGTGCTGAGATTAAAGGCAAGTGCCACTATGCCCAGCCTAATACTTTTACTTTTTAAAGATTTAATTTTTTTAATTATGTGCAAATGTGTGTCTGTGTATAGGTATGTGTATCTATATTTAGATGTCTACGGAAGTCAGAAGAAGGTGTCAAATCACCTGAAACTGGACTTATAGGTATTTGTGAGCCACCTATGTGGGTGCTAGGAGCCAAATTCCAGTTCTCTGCAAGGCCAGCACACCCTCTTAACA
>NW_008414272.1:0-280 GCF_000622305.1 Nannospalax galili | reverse complement strand
TCTTCACTTCCTTGGTTGCTTCTTTTGCTGTACAGAAGCTTTTTAGTTGAACGAGGCCCCAATTGTTATTAACCTTAATTCCTGAGAACCTGGCATCCAAATTAGAAAGTCCTTTCCTACAATTTTATCTTGCAGGGTATTGCCTATGTTTTCTTTTAACTATTTCAGAGTTTACCATTTCACATTGAGGGCTTTGATCCATTTGGAGTTGATTTTTATGCAAAGTGAAATATAAGGGTTTAATTTCATTCTTCTACAAGTGGAGATCCAGTTTTGCCAG
>NW_008414271.1:0-280 GCF_000622305.1 Nannospalax galili | reverse complement strand
ATCTGTAGCTCAGGTGGTTCCCACACATCCCATCCCAAGGCTAGTCACAGGTTCTCTTGCTCTACATTTTGTGTATTGGGCCACAGACAGAAGGACCGTGGAAGAGTCCAGTGTCACCAGCTGAAACCATCTGTAACAAAGGTGACTTCGTGAGTCAAACAGAATTTGGGGATTGTCTGTGACTGGGTCCTGGTTGGCTGTGTGCTCAGGTTTGGGTGTGCCTATGTAACTCCAGAACTTACTTATACTAATATCCCTGACCGTGGGCATGTTCTGTAAG
>NW_008414270.1:0-280 GCF_000622305.1 Nannospalax galili | reverse complement strand
GAGGCAGAATCCCAACTGGGGATGCAGGTCTCTGATACTCTTTACCTCTGCCTACAAAGACGGACTTAAGGCTCTACAATATTTATTTTTTAAATCATTTGTTTTTTCACTTGACAATCAAGTGACAATTTAGAAATGCTGCTTCCTGAAGCTTTATAGGCTAATGTAACTTCACAGCTCCAGTTACAAAGGAGAAAAATTATTTCATGCCCAAACAGGGTAGCCAGACGTTTCTGAGAAATCAGAGTTAACGAGAAAACAAAGTGCTTTCTGAAAAAAA
>NW_008414269.1:0-280 GCF_000622305.1 Nannospalax galili | reverse complement strand
ACCTTAGAAAAGCAGAGGGCATTGGAGAGATCAAAACTGCCTGTAATATTATCCATTTCCCAATCACAGGTATAGCAGCCTTCCCTATTGTGTAGTTGGTACTGACCACCATTGGCCAGACAAAACTGTCAATTTTTACTGGCATCAAGATTGGGGGATTCTTCACCAATGCCCATCTCATTTTCTGGCTGCTGCTCCTCAGGAAGTGTAGACACAGCATGCACACAAGGCTCAGGGACCCAAATAGGGTGTTCGGCATCCTGTGGAAAAACACAAACAG
>NW_008414268.1:0-280 GCF_000622305.1 Nannospalax galili | reverse complement strand
TTTTGTTTTGATGCTGCTAACTATACATCAGAACTTTTGTTAGAGATCAGGCACATACAAAGTTAAATATCATGTTGGTGTGTTCTTAGAGATGACATGAAAGAATGCTAATTCAAAGTAAAGTGCTAAGTGCAATAACGTATTCCATGAACTACAGGAACAGGCAGAGGCTATGAAAAAGCTTTCATGAGGGAGATGATGATTTGTTCAGTCTTTGCAAGAAGAGAACGTTGCTATGCACAGAAGGTAAGTAAAGGGTGTTCTGGGGACAGAGGGCAGC
>NW_008414267.1:0-280 GCF_000622305.1 Nannospalax galili | reverse complement strand
TAGTTTAGCTGAGACAGTTCACTCCTAAGAGAACAGGACTTGCCTGCCTAAGTCAAGGCCAATTACTGATGCTGCCTCAGGCCTCCAATCCTGGTCTGTCCTTAGCACACAGAGGGCTCTCACTGCTTTAAACACTATTTACATGCTTTCAATTCCCAAATGTTTATTTCCAGCTCGGCCTTCTTCCCAAACTGCAGACTCAGGGATACAAATGTCCCTTTGAAGTTTTAATAGGTGTCTCAAGTTTACTTGTCCAAAGCGTGCTTCTTTCTTGTACATG
>NW_008414266.1:0-280 GCF_000622305.1 Nannospalax galili | reverse complement strand
GACATGGTCATTGCACTCACGAACTATGCAGCTATGGTTTCTCCCACAAGAGCAAGTGAAGAAGACAGGCCAACATTCTGAGTCAGCTGTAAATGGACTCACTCAAAAACAGAGAACTAGGAAGAGAAGAAAAGAAAAACAGGAGGGGAAATGACCCTGGAGGGAAACGTGCTACAGGAACAGGGGTGAGTGGTGTGGGGCAACTTGCAATGCACATGAAGCAGAGGGAATGGTCACTTGTATGCAAATTTAAGAGTATAAAGAAATTCTACATACAAAA
>NW_008414265.1:0-280 GCF_000622305.1 Nannospalax galili | reverse complement strand
CATTTGTGGTGACCATGTACTCATGGATGTGGACCATCTACTGGAGTGTGGCTGACCTAATCTTAAAGAAAACTGCCTCCCTCCACAGAATCCATTAGCTGTCAATAGCTGGTCAGCTATAGATGGGGGCGTGTGAAACCCTCCCCCTCCATGTTAGAGTCTTGACTGGATTTTTCTGGTGCAGGTCTCATGCGGGCAACCACAGCTACTGTGAGTTTGTGAATGCTGCGGTTCTGTCACACACAGAAGACCCTGCTTCATCCCAGTCTTCCCAGAACTC
>NW_008414264.1:0-280 GCF_000622305.1 Nannospalax galili | reverse complement strand
ATTATAAGTATGTACCACCATGTCCACCTTTAAAAAATTTTTGTTTTGGGGCCTGGAGAGATGGCTCAGTGGTTAAGAGCATTGACTGCTCTTTCGGAGGTCATGGGTTTGGTTCCCAGCACCCACGTGGTGGCTAGCAACCATCCATAACACCAGTTCCAGGTGATCTGACACCTTCTTCTGGCCTCTGTGGGCACTGCATGACACGGGTGCACTTATTATACACGTACAAGCAAAACATTCATATGAATAAAATAAAAATCAATCAATCAAAAGAATT
>NW_008414263.1:0-280 GCF_000622305.1 Nannospalax galili | reverse complement strand
CAACCTACTATTGCTTTTTCCTCCACAGAAAGGCAGAACCTCTCCAGATGTTATCCAATAATGACCCCATCATAATCCCAATGACACAAAGAAGCACCGGTGTCCCTCCTGGAACAAGCACCAGAGACTTGAAGACATGTACTGAAGGGTCTGTGTTAAGTTTTCGTAACCTCAGCTATCGAGAAAAACGGCAAACTGGCTTTCCACTTCTACGAAAAACATTTGAGACAGAAATTCTGTCAAATGTCAAGTATGTACATGATCTAAAGAGGCCACTTTA
>NW_008414262.1:0-280 GCF_000622305.1 Nannospalax galili | reverse complement strand
AACCATCTGCACGTCTGAGGGGGCAGGAGAAACGACTATCTGCAAGTCAGACGGGGCAGGTGACATTACCATCTGCATGTCAGAGGGGTAGGTGACACGACCAACTTCATGTAAGAGGGGGCAGTTGACACGACCATGTGCACGTCAGAGTGGGCATGCGACACCATCATCTTCACGGCAGAGGGGGCAGGTAACACAACCATCTGCACGAGAGAGTGTGCAGGTGACACGACTATGTGCACGTCAGAGTGGGCAGCTGACACTACATCTGCAGGTCAGA
>NW_008414261.1:0-280 GCF_000622305.1 Nannospalax galili | reverse complement strand
ATAATGTTATAAATATAAACATTTTTAAACAGATAGAAAGCTTGATCATCAACTCATATGAGATCTTAACTATCAGCAAATTTCTAGAAACATGAAATTGCAGAGTGTATGTCATGATGGAAAACATGGGCAAATGACAGCTTTGGTGTCTGGTTTCGTGTCTGGTGTCAGCTCTGTTCATCCAGTGTTGGCACCATCACAGCAGCTTTACTTCTGTAAGTCTCTATTTTAGCTCAGAGATGAACAATTGGAATTTTGCCATTTAGCAGCCAAGCCCCAT
>NW_008414260.1:0-280 GCF_000622305.1 Nannospalax galili | reverse complement strand
GGGGGGAGGGCGTCCCAGACCCCAGCCCTCTTCTAAGTCCCCTCTCTGCAGTCACCATGCTGGCTCTACTTTTAGATTCTGCACGGCTCTACTCTGTCTTCCATCTACTGATACCCCACAGCACTCAAGTCCCAGGTTCAATGTAAACTCCACCCCATGTGGGAAAACCTGACTACTCTCTCCACCCAGGTCCTTCTCTGAAGCAAAGTGACTGGTACCAGAATGGCACGGATGCATGGATGGAGGATGGATGGGTGGAGGATGCATGGGTGGAGGGTGC
>NW_008414259.1:0-280 GCF_000622305.1 Nannospalax galili | reverse complement strand
AGAGGACCTAGGTTCAATTCCCAGCACCCACATGGTGGCTAACAACCATCCGTAGCTCCAGTTCCAGGGTATCTGATTCCCTCTTCTGACCTCTATGGACATTGCCAGACATAAGTGCACCTACCTATATGCAGGCAATACACTCATACACATAAAAATAAAAATAATAAAAATATAAAAATAAACCATTTAGGAGAGTGAAAAGGCAAGTCAGACCAAGAGAATATATTCAAAGCATATTTATGGCAAATCACTTCTACCTGAATATATTTCTGTAAAA
>NW_008414258.1:0-280 GCF_000622305.1 Nannospalax galili | reverse complement strand
AATTAGTTCATGGCCAAAATAGAACCAGATGCTGGTTTTCCCAAATAAAAAGAGAATTCTCCAGCGTCTACCATTAGGTTTTATCTGCAGCATTGGCTCTACCTGGTAGAATAGTAGACAACCAAAGTCACTACTCTTTCTTCAGTCTTCAGACAATCAGTTTCTGGCATTGGGGTTGGGCTCCTGAGCCATCCATAATTGCATAAACTCCTTTCTTAAAGTAGCTCTATTTTTACCACCAGTCTCTATCTATTGATCTAGCTATCATCTATCTATCTAT
>NW_008414257.1:0-280 GCF_000622305.1 Nannospalax galili | reverse complement strand
CCTTTACTCCCCACTCCCTGCTCTTGAAATACCTCCGCACCTCTTAGAATCACCATTCCACCTGCAGAACGAGGAGAGCGGATGCGCTGTCCTCTCATACCCTCTGATATGAAAGTTTTTTGTGCAGCAGTATCAAGATTCAGAAGCAGATCTTCTGTGTGGATTCCTGGGATTCAATTTCTAAGGCTCAGGTGGGATGGCACATATGTGGGAAGCCAGGCTGCATTGCAGCATCTCCTCCGCAGTCAGCTGACAGATGACAGAACAGTTTTTTTTTTTT
>NW_008414256.1:0-280 GCF_000622305.1 Nannospalax galili | reverse complement strand
GACCTCAATCTTCTGCCCACTGAGCCATCTATCCAATCACTGGGGGAATTTTTTAAAAACTGAGTTTTTATCAAATCTGGAAGTGAAAATTTCCTGTGTGTATGTCATCTCTGCTAACCAGATTGTTAAAACTGACATGTCTTGATCCCATGGAAGGTAAAATTGATTTGTTAGGGAGCCAGAGAAATGGCTCAGCAGGTAAAAGGCCTTGTTGTGCAAGGCTCCTGCAATGCAGGTGGAGCACATAAACTCATCAGGCACACATATGTCCACATAGTTA
>NW_008414255.1:0-280 GCF_000622305.1 Nannospalax galili | reverse complement strand
GGAGAGATGAAACTGTTGGTGCAACACCCTAGCCTGTTCAAGAAGTCCTAAATCGACAGATGTAATCATTTTATCTACTAAGTCATTGCCCTTCATGAGGATTCCAGGCAGTCCTGTGTGTGATCTTATAAGGGAGATATACCAAGGATGGGCTCTATGCTCCAAAATGTCCTGGAGTGACCGCATAGTGACGTGGAGGGGATTAGTGCGGTCCTTAATGAAAGAAAAAGACAGTGTCCTGACAGCCAGTACTGCATACTGGCTATCTGAGAAGATGTTG
>NW_008414254.1:0-280 GCF_000622305.1 Nannospalax galili | reverse complement strand
CAGGTGACACGACAATCTTTATGGTAAAGAGGGCAGGTAACACGACCATGTACATCAAAGAGGGTAGGTGTGACGACCATGTGCATGACTAACAGGGCAGGTGACACGACCATGTGTACCTCAGAGAGGGCAGTTAACATGAACATGTGCACGTCAGAGTGGGCAGGTGACTCAACCATCCGTACGTCAGAGGGGGCCCATGACACGACCATCTGCACCTCAGTGGGGTCAGTTTACACGACCATGTGCCCATCAGAGGGGGCAGGTGACACAACTATCT
>NW_008414253.1:0-280 GCF_000622305.1 Nannospalax galili | reverse complement strand
ACAAGACTTGAACTGCCTCTATATGTTTTATGTATGTGTGTGTGTGTGTGTTTGTGTGTGTGTGTGAAAATTCTTGAAGTAGAAAAACAGCTGGTGTGGCGAGAACCTCAGTGGTCTTGGGGTGGGTGGCTATCGAGGAACGAACTGTGGAATTGAATTAACGTGCTATTCCTTACACAAAAATTAATACCAAGCTGATAAATGTGAAATATGAATAGAAAACTCAAATTTTTATGGAAGAATTAAGTAAAACCAACTTTAAATTTTATTGCATTTATTT
>NW_008414252.1:0-280 GCF_000622305.1 Nannospalax galili | reverse complement strand
ATCAAAGAAACCTTCAGCAAACACCAGGGGTTAGCCTTGGCCAGAAAGCGTCATTTGTTTCTCTGGCCCTAGCAGTTCCACGTGAGAACTTCAGACCGGAAAAGAGAAAGAAGGAGATTTAGAAGATATCTTTGTTGCCCTCCTGAGGGGGAGGGATACTCACGGATCCTTGTGTTTCAGTGGGTGCCAGCTCCTAGAAGGCACGAGGTTCAGAGGCTCTCACATTGGCATGAGGATCAGAGGCTCCCACGTTGTGGCGCCAGATATAAGGCACGCGGGG
>NW_008414251.1:0-280 GCF_000622305.1 Nannospalax galili | reverse complement strand
TTTTTTTCCAGCATCCACCTCTCCTTCCCCTTCTCCCCTCCCTGCATCTTTTCTTCTTCAGAACATTCAAAGATAAATGATACATTGAGTTCAGATGTAAAAATTGTTTTCTTTTCAATATAAGGTCATTGTTTAGGGTTATTTTTATTCCAGTACCATGTGTCTTTCTCTGAGCCTCTGTATTACTTGTGTCCTTCTTAAGGCAGCGACCATATTATTGTGTTGTGGTGATTTTCCTACTTCCTTTCTCCTGGCCAGTGTTATAAATTGAAGACAAGAG
>NW_008414250.1:0-280 GCF_000622305.1 Nannospalax galili | reverse complement strand
AACAGTTCTGGCCAGTTACTGGAGGCTCAGGGGCTTCTGTCCAATCCGCCCTGGAAAGAAAATAAGTCACCAGGGAAGAAGAGGAGCCCTCAGTTTTACTGTGAGCAGGACCACTGCAGATGTGATTGCTGCAGTAAAGTCTCCTGAACGGAGACAGGGGACTGATACAAACACTCTGTTATACAACCATTCCACTGACCAGAATCATTAACACTACTCATGTGTAAAGGCAGATGAGGAGCAAGGATAGAAGCCACTTTGCTCAGGCCGGGTCCAGATA
>NW_008414249.1:0-277 GCF_000622305.1 Nannospalax galili | reverse complement strand
TTTTTTTTAATTTTTTATGTTTTGATATTTTTGAGAAAACATATCCTTGTATCCCAATCTGGCTTGGAACTCAGTATATAAATGGCTGGCCTTTATCTCACAGAGATTCACCTACCTCTGCCTCTGGAATGCTGGGACTAAAAACATGTACCATCAAGCCTCCTGTGATTCTGGTTTTAAACCTTTTTTTTTTTTTAATCGTTTTCTTTCTATTTGTGTATGAACATGTGTGTGTGTGTGTGTGTGTGTGTGTGTGTCTGTGTGTGTGTATCTGTGT
>NW_008414248.1:0-280 GCF_000622305.1 Nannospalax galili | reverse complement strand
TATAGAACTGTACCCCACCCTAGTTCGGGGCTCTCAGTACAGATCCACTGTGTTGGTGAAATCTGAGGGCCCGAGCTTAAGCCAGAATAAAGGCTCTTTGCTTTTGCATACTCTCTGGACTCCTTGGTGATCATTGGGGATCACAGGATTGGGGTGCAACAGTCAATCTGAATACTGCTGAGGATAAGATGACCAAGGTATTGAAGAGCTGAATGAGAGGGGATCTTCAGCTCACACCCAACACTTAGAAGAAGGGTGCAGGGCCTGTGTTGTGATTCCC
>NW_008414247.1:0-280 GCF_000622305.1 Nannospalax galili | reverse complement strand
ATGTGCATCATCTTCTCGTGTGCTGTTTACAACATGAACATGGAGTTAATGTGACTTGGTGGATAGCTCACAGATCCATTTTCGTCAGGAGCTCCACTGTGGTTTTTCATTCTGTATTTCTAAACCAAGTCTCTGCATTCTTCATTCTCTGTCTTTTGTTTCATTTCCTTGGATATTAATTTAATATGTTTAAATTAATTCCCTTGTAGAGTCAATATTTCTTCCATTTTTGCATCTCTGTCTATGTATATATCCTTTCCTGGTTATTTAATGTGGTCAC
>NW_008414246.1:0-280 GCF_000622305.1 Nannospalax galili | reverse complement strand
AACCAACATCCCTATTATAACTATACCCTGATTCCTCAAATTAACTGCCCTGATAGTTACATCCTTAGGGTTTACAATCTCCATAGAACTAAACAACTTAACCCTATTCCTCACGCCCAACCTTCCATCCACCACTAACAAATTCTCCTTCCTACTTGGATTCTTCCCACTAATCATCCACTGTCTCTTACGAACTAAAAGCCTCTCTATAAGCCAAAGCATAGCATCAAACCTCTTAGACCTAATCTGACTACAAAAAACCATCCCCAAAACAATTGCC
>NW_008414245.1:0-280 GCF_000622305.1 Nannospalax galili | reverse complement strand
AATGCCCACAGAGGTCAGAAGAAGGCATCAAATTCCACTGGAACTGGAGTTACAGATGGCTGTCAGCCACTATGTGGGTGCTGGGAATTGTACTCAGGTCTTTTACAAGTACAGCCAGTGCTCTTAACTGCTGAGCCATCTCTCCAGCCCCCTTCTCTTATCTTTCTTAATTGTCTGTGTGTGGAGATGATTGGTGGCTAGAAATAAAACTTCTATATTTCATTTCTTTAAGATCTGGGATTTGTGGGAGTATTTCTTTTTAAAAATTGAAATTAAAAAA
>NW_008414244.1:0-280 GCF_000622305.1 Nannospalax galili | reverse complement strand
GTGGTCCAGTCAGAGCAGGTAGCAAGGCTGCCTATGAAGCTTGGAGCCAAGATTAGTAATGTATAAGAATCTCCCATGTGGTACTGGCTTTGGTGACATGAAAGCTGCAGCATTAAAGGTGTCATGGGAGGAAGCTGAGGCTTGACACAATGAGAGACCAAGAGAAGTCATTAGTGAAGTTACAGCCTCAGTTGAAGTGGAGACACTATTATTTTGGAGATGCTAAGATTATGGATCAACCACAAAGCGTAGTAGCAGGTGTTGGAGTGGAGCTGGCTTG
>NW_008414243.1:0-280 GCF_000622305.1 Nannospalax galili | reverse complement strand
CTCCCTCACCCAGCAGCAATCAGTTTCAAATAGTTCTCAATCTAGTGCTGGACCACCACCTATTTCTCATCACCCCTTTGGGCTCTCGTTTAATTGAGCTGACATGGGTCCCATGCTTGAAACCACTGCTGCCACAGGCTCACATGAGCAAGTCTCCAGTGGCCTAGAGGCCTCTACCTCCCTTTGTTCATGAACCAGCCCTGGCTTTCACAATCTTTCTGCCTCCCCCTCCACAATGGTCCCTGAGCCATGGGTGGGTGAGGTTCCATACAGGAGTCCC
>NW_008414242.1:0-280 GCF_000622305.1 Nannospalax galili | reverse complement strand
CCAGGCTGGCCTGGATCTTAGAAAAAAAAGATCTGCCTGCCTCTGCCTTCCAAGTGCCAGAATTAAAGGCATGTGCCACCACACATGACTGAAGTTAGCTCCTTATGAGACTTTTGAGTGTAGGAGTAAACAAAAGCCCAGAGGAAAATGATACTGAAAGGGTCCCAAGATAGTACCCTAGGGAAATACAACATGCATGTTTAAATTTACAGACATAAGATTATTTTCGTTTCTTTCATGTCTTCCAAAGGACCAGGGTTCAATTCCCAGCAACCACATC
>NW_008414241.1:0-280 GCF_000622305.1 Nannospalax galili | reverse complement strand
TGAGACAGGGTCTCCCTGTAGCACCAGCTGGCCTGAAATTCACTATGTAGATCAGGCTGGCCTGGAACTCAGAGATCCACTCACCTCTGTCTCCCAAGTGCTGGGATTAAAGGTGAGCACCACCATGTCTGGCTGGGCTACATCTATTAAAGGGGCTGGAGAGATGGCTTAGCCATTAAGATTGCCTACTGTTCTTGCAGAGGACGAGGGCTCTGTTCCCAGAACCCACATGATGGCTAACAACTATCTGTAAATCCAGTTCCAGGAGA
The DNA here is from genome assembly GCF_000622305.1 of Nannospalax galili. Classification (NCBI taxonomy): domain Eukaryota; kingdom Metazoa; phylum Chordata; class Mammalia; order Rodentia; family Spalacidae; genus Nannospalax; species Nannospalax galili. The sequence continues at coordinate 11 of NW_008414241.1, read as the reverse complement.
TCTGACACCCT
>NW_008414240.1:0-280 GCF_000622305.1 Nannospalax galili | reverse complement strand
CAGGATGGACTTTCCCCAGGTAGAGCATCCAGGGACCACATGATTACCTGCCTCCTCATGGGGCTTCAACGGGCTTCACCTCCTAAGGTGAAAACTTAACTTTGAAAAGCTTAGACTCATTACACAGGGCCCCACTGAGACCCCAGCTCAGTTCGTGGACAGACTTCCTGATGCCTTACTTAAGAATACTAAATATGACCCAGATTCCAGGGAGGGACAGCTTATGCTCAACCACCACTTCATTTTACAATCAGCCTCAGACATCAGGAAAAAAAAAACA
>NW_008414239.1:0-280 GCF_000622305.1 Nannospalax galili | reverse complement strand
CCACAGAAGACCAAGCAAGCTTCCAGCCAGCATCCATCAGGCCATGCTCCTCCCGTCAACACTTTCCCCACACTCTGTGGTAGGCCCCCATGTCAATTCTAAAAAAATCCAGCTCTTTTTTCCTTACACCTTGCAAAGCCTAGCTTGCTGCAGCCCCTGTCTCCACCTCTCTTTTTTGCATGCCAGTCTCCCCCTGCACTGTGTCCAGTGACACTGGGCTCTGTCAGTTCCTAGGAAATGCCTAGGTCTGACCTGTTCCATGGCCTTGTACTTGGAGTTT
>NW_008414238.1:0-278 GCF_000622305.1 Nannospalax galili | reverse complement strand
TCCCCTCACTGAGATGAATCTGTGGCGTCCAAATACTCTGGGGTGTCAACCAGCCTTACAGCATTGTTGACGTACAAGTGGTCACACTGCTGAGGAGAATGCACGGACAGGTGTGCAGTCTTACATGGAATATATGCATGTTTAGGAATATATATACTTAATATATAATCATATACTATATATGCATAATATATATCCGTATACTATATATCCATGCACTGTATGTCCATTTTATATGTATACACACACACACACACACACACACACACACACACACA
>NW_008414237.1:0-280 GCF_000622305.1 Nannospalax galili | reverse complement strand
TCATCTATTTAGCTATATACTTTGTTGTGCTTGATTTGTGGCTGATAAATGTACCTCATAAACTTGGAGGTATGTTGGCTGTGTTGGAAGAGACTGTAGCATTTTGAGCAAAATTATCCAAAATTATTTAGCATGTGGTATCTGAACCAGAAAATGTTCACAGGATGAAGGGAGTAGCGTGAACAGAAGTTATAGGTTTTCCTCCTGCTTGTTCATTTCCCACTGTGGTTGCTGTGATTTCTCGTATTATTATGAGAGACAGTCGTGGATTTGTCAGCTA
>NW_008414236.1:0-280 GCF_000622305.1 Nannospalax galili | reverse complement strand
ATGTGCACATCAGAGAGGGCAAGTGAAACGACCATGTGCGCATCGGAGAGGGCAGGTGACACGACCATCTGCACATTAGAGGGAGCATGTGACATGACCATCTGCACGTCGGGGGGGCAGGTGACACGACCCTCTACTCGTCAGGGGGTGCAGGTGACATGACCATTTTTATGCAGAGAGGGCAGGTGACACGACCTTCTGCACGTCAGTGAGGGCAGGAGACAAGACAATCTGCACGTCAGAGGGGGCAGGTGACTCGACCATCTGCACGTCAGAGGGG
>NW_008414235.1:0-280 GCF_000622305.1 Nannospalax galili | reverse complement strand
GCACCCATGCATCAACCCACATACAGACACACATACATATACACAGAATTTTGAAAAATAAATAAAAAATTTAAATAAAAGAATTGATATGAAGAGCAGGTAACTGCCTTCCCCATCCTTTGTCACTACTGAACCAATATGTCCTGGCATGTTATCAAGATGAAAAGTCAAGATTTGTGTGGCTGTGTTATGGAGTTTAGGACCACCGGGAAAGACTACATAGACTCAAAAAGTTCCAAGTCAGCTGAATTAAGCTTTTACAATTTTATTAGAAATTTAA
>NW_008414234.1:0-280 GCF_000622305.1 Nannospalax galili | reverse complement strand
TTATCTCAATGCTCCAATGTGACAACATAGTCCTCAGTGTGCCATCACAATTCCCCAATGTCTCATCACAATGCTTCCATCACAATGCTGTAATATTTCATCACAATGCTCCATTGTGGCATCACAGTGCTCCAATGTGTCATCACAGTGCTCCAACGTGACAACACAGTGCTCAGTGTGCCATCACGATACCCCAATATGTCATCACAATACTCCAAGATGGAATCAAAATGTTGCAATGGGCTATCACCATGTCGCAATGTGACATCACAATGCTCAA
>NW_008414233.1:0-280 GCF_000622305.1 Nannospalax galili | reverse complement strand
CACCCCCTCTCCTGCTGTGTTCCCCACCCCCTCTCCTGCTGTGTCTCCCAACCCCCTCTCTTGCTTCTGTGTCCCCGACCCTCCTCTCCTACTGTGTCCCCCATTCCCCTCTCCCCTGCTGTGTCCCCAACCCTTCAAACCAAGCAAAGCCAACAGCAATGGCATCCAGGTTCTGTGGTTCATGGAGGTCAACCTCCCAAGGCAGAGTTGCACCGAGGATGACTTTAGAGTATAGGGAATAATCTACAGGCAAGTGCAGAGGAAGGCAACTGGAGGAGAG
>NW_008414232.1:0-280 GCF_000622305.1 Nannospalax galili | reverse complement strand
GAAGAAAAGCTTCTGGGCACACACGGCAGGGCAATCATGCACTTCCTGTCACTGCCTCTGACACACCCCATTTCTGGAAGGTCTCCTGTCTGGGGTCGCAGGTCAACACGAGTCCAGACCTCACTGTCTGACTTTCCCCAGCCACAGGAGGCACAAGAACAAGTGCTCAACATGGCAACCCCACACCTGTCAGGGCCACTTAAAAGGCCACTTCCCCGAGGCCCGAGCTATCCTAGACTCAGGCTTGGTGCAGTGCCCAACCTAGCAACCCCACACCTAA
>NW_008414231.1:0-280 GCF_000622305.1 Nannospalax galili | reverse complement strand
GTGTGTGTGTGTGTGTGCCTGTACCTTTGCAAACATGCAGAGGCCAGAGGAGGACATCAAGTGTCTTATTCTATCACTCTCTGCCTTATTCCCTTGAGACAGGGTCTCTCTTTGAACCTGAAGCTAGGCTAGTGACAGCAAACCCCCATGTCTCCTGTCTCCACTCCTATCCCTAGGCACTGGGATTACAGGACCTCATGTGACCATGCCCAGAGTTTTACTTACCAGTTGAACCATTTTCCCTGCCCTACTCAAAATTATTTTCTAAAAATATTTATTA
>NW_008414230.1:0-280 GCF_000622305.1 Nannospalax galili | reverse complement strand
GAATTGGGTTGGTCTGGATGCAAAGGATCAGGAAGCAGTGGTGGTTCCCCTTGTGTCTGTGGTGCCAATACAAGGGTGCCAATACCCGGGCTAGAAGGAGAGACAGGCCGGGGAGATGGGAGAGTGAATGAGGCTGGGGGAGTCAAGGAGCACAATGGACTTACCCAGGGGAGAGGCTGGCAGGTTGTCATGTTTGCATTTCTTTATTCTTATACCACAAAGGGCTTCACATACACACAAACATCCCTGTTATCCTCTGCTACAAACAGAATAAAAAAAA
>NW_008414229.1:0-280 GCF_000622305.1 Nannospalax galili | reverse complement strand
CACCCCCCTCCGCCTCCAGATAACGACGAGTGTGCAGACGAGGAGCCAGCCTGCGAAGGCGGCCACTGCGTCAACACCGTGGGCTCTTACCACTGCACCTGCGAGCCCCCACTCGTGCTGGACGGCTCCCGGCGCCGCTGCGTCTCCAACGAGAGCCAGAGCCTCGGTAACCCCGCCTGGGCACCACCCACCCGTGGCCCCGTCCCGCCCAGTCCCCCTCCGTAGGCCCCGCCTCCAGCTCAGGCCTCGACCGACCGCGCCCTTGCCATGCCATGGTTAC
>NW_008414228.1:0-280 GCF_000622305.1 Nannospalax galili | reverse complement strand
GCCAACACTATTGCCCATGTGACATTCTATTGCTCCAATGTGCGATCACACCGTTACAATATGACTTCACAATGCTGCATTAGATGTCACAATAATCCAACTTGACATCACAGTGCTCCAATGTGCCAACACCATTGCCCCGTGTGCCATTATATTGCTCCAATGTGCCATCACAATATTATAGTATGACTTCATAATGTTCGATTGTGACATCACAATGTTCCATTGTGACTTCAAGTTTCTCCAATGTGACAGGAAAATGCTCCAATGTGCGAACACT
>NW_008414227.1:0-280 GCF_000622305.1 Nannospalax galili | reverse complement strand
ATATGACTTCACAATGTTCCATTGTGCCATCACAATGCTCATTGTGCAATCGCAATGCCTCATTTTGTCATAAAATCAACCATTGTGTCGTCATCATGCTCAATATGACAAAACGGTGCTCAATGTGCCAAAACGGTGCTGAATGTCCCCTCTCGATCCCCAAACGTGACATCAAAATGCTCCAATATGTCATCACAATTCTCATTGTGGCATTACAATGCTGAATGTTCCTCACAAGGAAACTAATGTGTCATCACAATGCTCAGTGTGCAAATATAAT
>NW_008414226.1:0-280 GCF_000622305.1 Nannospalax galili | reverse complement strand
TTGTTTGTAGATGGTGATATTAATGCTAACCTGTTGATATTCAGCAATTTTTTCTGGATTTTGTTTACAGAACATTGTGTGCTATGATCTTGTAATGACGAGTTAAGCAGAGCACTGAAAGGATGTTTCTGCATATTATCATGCGTACAGGTTGCCAGAGATTTCACTCCAAACCACACTCTGCTCCAAGACATTGAGAGTAAAACCTCAGATTCTGCCTATCAGACACGGTCTCAGGGCAAATAAGTTGACTTTTCGAGACACCAAGAATAAATGGCAA
>NW_008414225.1:0-280 GCF_000622305.1 Nannospalax galili | reverse complement strand
TTTTGAGAAAGGGTCTCCCTGTAGCCCCAGCTGTCCTGGAACTCACTATGGCCTTGAAATTACCGAGATCCGCCTGCCTCTGCCTCCCGAGTGCTGGGCCATCAAACTTTTTAAACTTCCTCATCAACACTCATGTCCCCACTGCCCATTTTTTAACAAGAGGTATGGCCACGCATCTTTCCAGGGTCTCTACTTTTGCTCTTAACTTCCCTCTCCCTTTTTTGAAGGCTTATATAACGTCAGCCAGCCGTCTCCTTCCCACATGAGTAATCTCTTCTTT
>NW_008414224.1:0-280 GCF_000622305.1 Nannospalax galili | reverse complement strand
GGCCTCTGCAGGCACTATATCTACAGGTGCACTCACATGCAGGGAAAACACTCATACACACAAAATAAAAATAAATTTTAAAAAGGATAATGGGCTACTAAATTGTTTAATCCATCTTACTTGCTGATGTGCTAACATTTTCTTTTTTCTTTCTCTCTCTTTTGCTCATGGAAGAGCTTTAGTTTCTTGACAGACATTAGCTATTTCCAGACGTTGTAATTTCTTAGAACTAGATGAAATGCATTGAACAAGTAGAGATTTACAACCTGCTTTGAAAAAA
>NW_008414223.1:0-280 GCF_000622305.1 Nannospalax galili | reverse complement strand
GTGAGCCACCACGCTGGGCAGGATCTTAGTTTGATGGGTGGGAAATGACTACAGTGGCAAGGGAAGTTTGAGATGGGGAATATATTTATAGGTGTTCACCAGTTGTCACTGGGTTTGAGGATGTCTTTTGCTTCCTTTGTACCTGGATTAAGAAATTCACTAGGTCATAATATTTCCACTCTTCTTCCTTCCAAAGCAAATTATTGGGCCATTTCTAGATCACAGAATACCCAAGTGATGATCTGGATCTTAATGTTCTTCAAAGGCCTATATGCTAAAG
>NW_008414222.1:0-280 GCF_000622305.1 Nannospalax galili | reverse complement strand
GAAGGTTTTTCTTTCTGCTTGGATTATAATATACATTTTGGCTGGGTAAAGCAATCTGGGTTGGCATCTGTGGTCAATTAGAACGGGGAATGCTTTGGTCCAGGCTCTTCTGGCTTTCATAGTTGCACTGAAAAAATCAGGTGTAATTCTGATGGGTTTTTCTTCATATGTGAATTTTTGTTTTTCTTTAGCAGCTTTCAGTATTTTCTCTTTGTTCTGTACACTTAGGGTTTTTAATATGATGTATCATGGAGAGTTTCTTTTCTGGTCCTGTCTATTT
>NW_008414221.1:0-280 GCF_000622305.1 Nannospalax galili | reverse complement strand
AGTACCAATGTATGAGTACTTGTGTATGTTTTCTTCTATCCTCACAATGACTATGTACTTCTCTGCAACAAACGTCAATAACTCACTCTGGAAAATAAAAAATTAAATACAAAAATAAATAAGATTATATGCTCTTTTCATGGGTATTTTTTTGGTAATGCTTATTTCTTTCTCCTTTTTTCCAGTGCTGGGAATGGAACTCATGGCCTTGTACATGCTAAGCGCATTGTCTATGACTGAACTTTCTCCCCAAGGCCCTAATTTCATCTCCTTAATCATT
>NW_008414220.1:0-280 GCF_000622305.1 Nannospalax galili | reverse complement strand
GGGGTACTCACCAGGTGGGGGCAGCCACATGGTAAACTACCAGGGGCACTAACTCCTCCTGCTTTTTATTATATTTGTCCTCCCACATTTGTTGTCTCCATAGTGGCCATCCCATCACCTGCCAGCTTTCTTTCTCCCACTGAACCATCCATAAGGTTAAACCCATAAACACAGCCCAACTGTCAATACAAATTGTAACTGGCCAAGTCTCCCTCATTACTACTATCCATACAGCTCTCAGTTCAGCCCATTGACTGCTGTCTCCTTCTCCCCTCTCTAA
>NW_008414219.1:0-280 GCF_000622305.1 Nannospalax galili | reverse complement strand
ATAAATAAATAAATAATAAATAAATGGAAGAGAACTGAAACAATAACAATGTGACAACCTACTTAATCCCCTGAGTGAAAAATGGTGAGGTTCTGACTAAGCAGGAGAAATTAAAATACATTATACTAAGGAGGCAGTGATGACAGAGTACAGCGACCATTGGCTGCAGGGAGAGTCAAAGACAGCTTCCACCTTCCTGCTTTAGAGATGACAGTCATATGGCCTGACAGTCTTACGAACAGACTGAGCTTGGATCTCAGGATGTCAGGCCTCAAAAACA
>NW_008414218.1:0-280 GCF_000622305.1 Nannospalax galili | reverse complement strand
TTTTTTTTTTTTTTAAGATTTTTAATTTATTTTCTAATTTTTTGTGTGTGCTCATGAGGGTGTAGATGGGGTAAGGGGGAGGGGAAGCAGAGGCATAGGAGCCCCTGATATGGGTACTAGAAACCAAGCTCTAGTCTTTTGCAAGAGGACTCAGCAATATTCGCTCTTAACCACTGAGCTATCTCTCCAGCCCTCTCTCTTTGGCTCTATTTGTTTTGTTTTGATTTTTTGAGACAGGGTCTCACTATAGCCCTGGTTGGCCTGGAACTTGCTATGTAGA
>NW_008414217.1:0-280 GCF_000622305.1 Nannospalax galili | reverse complement strand
GTGCCTGCCCTAGTGTGAAAGGGGTCTCCAGTTCTGAAATGTGTTCTTGAATGGGAGGAACCTTCAAAGCTTGTGGTTGCTCATCAAGGGTACAGGATACCATCAAACTCTGAGACTTCCCAGGGGCCAAGGGGATCCCAGATATCTGGGCCTGCTCAAGAGAGTGCGTGCTAATCTTTGGGAGAGCCTTTGCAGAAATGAGGGCCTTAGAAGAGGAGGACCCTGTGAAGTAGGGAGGAATGGCTGTTTGGGAATGCTTTTCATATGACAGATTCTCCAG
>NW_008414216.1:0-280 GCF_000622305.1 Nannospalax galili | reverse complement strand
GGGGCGGAAGGAAGGAAGGGCTGGGGGTGGGGGGACTGAGAAGAGGAAAAGTTCTTCCAAAGACGAATAACAAATCCCCCATTCAAGGTTTGTAAGTGGGGAAGCCCTGGGCGATGTCTCCGCAGCTGGACAGCTGTGGGAACGATGCACCTGAGTGGTGACCAAGCAGATGAGACGGACGCCGGGCCATGCTTGGTGACCAAGCCCTGACGGCAGTACTAGAGCACAGGTTCCAGAGGAAGATGGAGGCTCTAGCACCACCATGAAGAGCTTGGAACAG
>NW_008414215.1:0-280 GCF_000622305.1 Nannospalax galili | reverse complement strand
ATAAGTGTATTGCCTGCATGCATGTAAGTGTACCCATGTCATGCAATGCCCGTGGAACTCAGAAGAGGGTGTCAGATCCCTTGAAACTGTGGGTGCTGGGAATCAAACCTAGGTCCTCTTCAAGAGGAGCCAGTAACCGCTGACCTATCTTTCCAGGCCTTTTTTGTTTTTTCTGATTTTTTTTTTGTTATTTCCTTTTTTTAAAAAAAATTTAGTAACCACATGATTAGAAGAAGCATTTCATTTAACATATTCAGTAACAATTTCCAGAGCAAAGATA
>NW_008414214.1:0-280 GCF_000622305.1 Nannospalax galili | reverse complement strand
GTACAACATTTAGGGGCTCATCCAGGATCCCCCCAGAGACCTCCGAGAGGAGCCGACCCCATAAGTTTTGTGATCAACCGGGGGGGTAAGTTTTTGTAAAACTGTATGTGTGTGCCTGTCTTCTCTATGCTTTCATTTTGGTCACCGCCATCTGATGTCAGTTTTTTTTGTCGCTGAAATGCTAGCGAGGTGACCTGTAGGATTCAGGAGATGTCCCCATCCTCGTCAGGGTGAGTGTTCCTCATTGGACACCCCACTAGGACACTAGTCCATCTGAAAC
>NW_008414213.1:0-280 GCF_000622305.1 Nannospalax galili | reverse complement strand
ACCTGCGAAGAAAGACCAATAGAAGCAACAACAAGTGGCCACAAGGGAACCGAACTGGAGAAGAAACAGAGGTGAGCACAGGCCTGAAAGGCAGCTGCTAAAGGCCAGAGTGGGTGCTCTGTGCAGCCCAGGAGGCCTGCAATGCCATTCAGCCAGTTAAGCTTAGAGAGCAGCACACAATGGGCTGATTATTCCAAGAGCCGAACAACAGTTGTCCAAGATAATTACGTTCCTGCAGCCCATCCTCAGAACTTGCTAAAATCTGCTTGTCTCTACAGCA
>NW_008414212.1:0-280 GCF_000622305.1 Nannospalax galili | reverse complement strand
AAAAAAAAAAAAACAGTCAGTAGTCCAAAATGCACAGTTTACCTACCCATTCCATCTTCTCTGTGTGTGTATGTGGGTACACACATGTAAGTACATGAAGAGGCCAGAGAACAACTTCAGGTGTCATTATTTAGGCACTGTCCACCTCACTTTTTGAACAGGGTTCCTTACTGGCCTGGAATTAGCAAAGTAAACAAGGCTGGTTGATCAGCAAGCCCCAGGGATCTGTCTGCCTCTGTCTCCCCAGCACAGGGATGAGCATGTACCACCATGCTCAGCT
>NW_008414211.1:0-280 GCF_000622305.1 Nannospalax galili | reverse complement strand
ACGGCTTCATAATACTGGGTAATTCTGGGGAAGATTAATTTGAGGGGCTACAAAAATGGCTTAAGGGTTAAGAGCACCGGCTTCTCCCGCAGAGGACCCGAGTTCAATTCCCAGCCCCCACAGGAAGGTGACAACCACCCGTAACTCCAGCTCCAGGGGATACAGTGCCATTTTCTGGACTCCACAAGTACCGTACTCCCATGGTGTGCGTGCCCAATCCTGGTTCCATTCCCAGCACGCACACGGTGGTACCGTGGACTGCATGGAGGGGTGACCACAC
>NW_008414210.1:0-280 GCF_000622305.1 Nannospalax galili | reverse complement strand
TACATGCAGGCAATATACTCAGACACATAAAATAAAAATAATACAATATTTTTTTAAAAAGAAAGAAACAGTGAACCATTGTAATGAGAGAATGAAGTAATTTGTTAGGACAGTAGACCACTGTGATAAGACAGTGGAGCATTATGATAGGACAGTGAATCACGGGGATGGGATAGTGAAACACAGTGATAGCACAGTAGTCCACTGAGATGTCAAAATTTAGCATTTTGTTGAGAGAGGTAAGCATTCTTAAGGGAGAGGTAAATATTATGATGAGACG
>NW_008414209.1:0-280 GCF_000622305.1 Nannospalax galili | reverse complement strand
ATGGTGACTGGGTCTGTTAAGCAGTTCAGGCAGATGAGGCATGTGAGTTCTCCCGGGAAGTCTTGTGACATGTCACGCTCCATTTCTGAGGGAGGAGAGGCAGAGGTACTCAGTATTCTACACCAGAAAGAAGACTGCATTTAATATGATTTGAGGTTCACTTCTGACTACAAAAGAAGCTTCATATTGAATATGACCAAGAAGAAACCAAGTGTAAAGCTGTGACTGTCAACATGTCATCTTTCTCTTGTCCTGAGAAACATAAGTTGCTTTGCCAAAC
>NW_008414208.1:0-280 GCF_000622305.1 Nannospalax galili | reverse complement strand
AATTATGAAATGCTTAAAATTATATTCATAATTCAATATTATATCACTCTATAATCCTAAAATAATATTGGTTTTATCTTATATACTTTTAATCTACAGATGGAAGGTTATCTTCAATGAATAATAAGAGCTCAAATATTATTCAATATAAGTAATATTCACACACTAATTCAAACTTTACCAGAAATTCTATGCCAAAATGCAGAAGTTGTTACAAATTTTCTTTTTAGAAACTTAAAAAAATTATAATTACAAATTTCAACATAAGGAGCTATCCATC
>NW_008414207.1:0-280 GCF_000622305.1 Nannospalax galili | reverse complement strand
CCTTTGAATTTTGCAGTTTTCATGCAGAAGACTCTTACATATAACCAAGTTCTCGTTCAGCTTGAAATACTGTCTTGGACCACTCTAGACCACAGCTTCTGTGTGCTGACCCTGAGGAAATGCTTCCCAGAATATTTCACCTCAATTGGTGCTGGTCTCCTGTTAATCACAGCTGGTTTTTCAGTCTCAGATAACTAGCATTGATTTGTCCCAGTATAGCAGAAAAGATCTCACTTCCTAAAATTCATAATTCAAAATGTATCACACAAACAGCCTTGAT
>NW_008414206.1:0-280 GCF_000622305.1 Nannospalax galili | reverse complement strand
TGTGCACATTGTCTTGTGTCACCTGCCCTCTCTGACGTGCACATGATCGTGCATCTGCTCCTCTGACGTGCACATGGTTGTGTCACCTGCCCTCTCTGCCATAAAGACGGCCGTATTACCTGCCCCTTCTGACGGTCAGATGGTCATGTCACCTGCCGCACTGCTGTAAATATGGTCGTTTCACCTGCCACCTCTCACGTCGAGATGGTCTTGTCTCCTGCCCCACTGTAGTGCAGATGGTCATGTCACCTGCCCCCTCTGACGTGCACATGGTTGTGAC
>NW_008414205.1:0-280 GCF_000622305.1 Nannospalax galili | reverse complement strand
GCCTGCCTCTTCCTGGCCTGGGGAGGAAGGGTGCCTCTGGGTGAGTAAGTAGGCCAAGCCCCACCCCATACTCCGCAGCTGTGGAGAAGGGGATATGCCGAGGGTAGAGGGGTGAAACAGAGGGGATAGATGGGTAGGAAACAGCACCTCCCCATTAGAGTCTATTAGGAGAGCGGAGGGTAACCCTGTCTAGTTCCTGGACTGTGGGGGTGTCTGGGGGCATCTGGGCTGGGATTAAAAGCGTGCACCGCCATGCCGCTTGCCGTTAGTTTCTTAAGGA
>NW_008414204.1:0-280 GCF_000622305.1 Nannospalax galili | reverse complement strand
AAAAAAAAAAAATCTAGGTTTAGCTTGGCAAAAAAGAGGCCTAGTTAGGAGGACTGAGGGAAACAAACAAACAAACAAACAAACAAAAAGTCAGTGAGACAGCCATGGTGGTAAACTCTTGTCATTCTACTACTAGGGAGATAGAAGCAGGAGGAACACGAGTTCAAGGCCAGCCTTGGCTACATAGAGAGTTTGAGGTCAGCCTGGACCACATAAGAATCTCTCTCAAAAAACCAAGTAAATAAATAAATATAATCCTGTATGTTAACATAATAAAAAA
>NW_008414203.1:0-280 GCF_000622305.1 Nannospalax galili | reverse complement strand
AGTTTGTCCCTCTGGTTCCCTCAAGCCAAGTGATTTACAGAAGCGAAAAGAACAGTTAGTCCTAAATAGGGGCAGGGATCTAGGGAGTCAGGGGAGGGGGCCAAGGGGGAGGGTTCCACACTTACTTCTTAAATTTCAGTTTATGTCTTACTTCTTCATTTATTTTTGCTGGAATAATATCAGGTGGAAAAATCTCCAGACGTGGACTGGAGCCACAGCACAGCTTTAACTCTTGCTGCTGTTGCAGAAGACCTGAGTTCAATTCCCAGAATCCATTTCA
>NW_008414202.1:0-280 GCF_000622305.1 Nannospalax galili | reverse complement strand
AGATTTTCATTTTTGTTTTCTGCTTTGACCATCTTAGCTTAAAGTAACAGGATGTTTCATAAAATGTTTCATTTTTCATGTTTCATTCTCTCAGTACTAAAGTTCATCATGTGCTTTGGAATCTTTGTACACAAGATCATTCTATGGAGACAAATTTGTAGATGTAGAATTGAGAGATACTCTACCTTATGTGCAATTTTTTGCTGGTTTTACCTGAATTTCTGAGTATTTAGTAGAGAACCAGTTCCCATCATGTGTTTGAGTTACAAATTCATAGAGT
>NW_008414201.1:0-280 GCF_000622305.1 Nannospalax galili | reverse complement strand
TGTGTGTGTGTGTGTGTGTAACAATAATAATCCAGGTATAGAACAAGAAATTGAGAGGGAGTAGAGTCATGGATGGAGACGGAGGGGGATTGTGAGGGCTTGAAATGATGAAATCACAGCATACAGTACTCATATATAAAATTCTCAAAAATTATTAAAAAAGTAAATTAAATGTAAAATAAGCGAAATAGATCTCTGCGGGTTCTCCCTATCGTTCAGAAATTCTATCATCATTACAACCAAACACCACTGCTGAGTGGGATTCCGTCTGGGGTAGTGC
>NW_008414200.1:0-280 GCF_000622305.1 Nannospalax galili | reverse complement strand
ATTACCAGAAATGGTATCTTTGAGAGCTGGGAGAAAGACTGTGTAGCTGTTTGGAAACCAAAGTGGTGATGTCCAGAAAATGAAAGATGAGTTTCTAAAGTACCATGGGATTGTGCTGTCCTTCAGTGTCTTCTCTATGTCTGCCTCTGTGCTCTGAACTGACCCCTGGAGAACTCTGGGATTCAAGAGTTTCTATGATAGTAAGGGAATATTGAACAACATCAAGGATATTTGCTTGATTTGGGTGACTTAGGCCCCTCCCGGTGGTGAAGCTTGGCCA
>NW_008414199.1:0-280 GCF_000622305.1 Nannospalax galili | reverse complement strand
TTTATTCTTCTTCTAGCATTGTCAATCTGAGATAGCTTTCCTAACATTTATGTAAAACTCAACTAATTGAAATATGCCTTGGATTTTAAACTGAAGCCTGGCCTTAGAACTGCTAGTAGTTTGTTGCTTGAGAACTGATAGCTGATCATTTCCTGTCATTACTTAAGTTTTCTGTGATGGTATTTTGGGTTGTTGATTTATATCAAATACTCTCACACTCACTGCCCCAGCAATTTGCATTTTTATTTGCTGGTTGCTCTGCATAGGTCCCTCCAGACCA
>NW_008414198.1:0-280 GCF_000622305.1 Nannospalax galili | reverse complement strand
ATATTTCTGTCATCTTTCTGTCAATATTGCTTCTTTGAACCAACCACATACTAGAGGACTACAAGGCCATATGGAATGTCATATACAAGGAATTCCATAAAATGTTAATCAAGCTTGTAACAGTAAACAACATTCTCAACTTTCCTGCAATATTAGCCATAATCTTAATATTTCCTATAGCTGGAATTATATTAAAATAGAGCAATATATTCAGGTGTTTCCATTTTCCCAGTTAACCATTTCTTATTCTCCATAATTAGTTACATCTGCTATTAAAAAA
>NW_008414197.1:0-280 GCF_000622305.1 Nannospalax galili | reverse complement strand
GTGCTAGGGTTAGGGCTAGTGTTAGGGCTAGGATTAGTGTTATAGTTATGGCTAGGACTTGAACTGTGGTTAGTTTGTGGGTTAGTTTTATAACTAGGTATAGGGCTTATAGGGGTAGAGCAAATTCTGGGGTAAATTTAGGTTTAGGTTTAGGGTTAGGAATAGGGTTAGGATTGGGTTTAGGTTTAGGGTTAGTGTTATGGCTATGACTAGGACTAAACCAATGGTGAGAGCTAATATAGGGCTAGGTGTAGGTCTATAGTTAGGTCTAGATTTAGGG
>NW_008414196.1:0-280 GCF_000622305.1 Nannospalax galili | reverse complement strand
ATTGCTCCAATGTGCCATCACAATGTTCCAATATGACTTCACAATGTTCCACAGTGACATTACAATCCCCCAGTGTGTCATCACAATGGTTCATGCTGCCATCACAATGTTACATTATGACTTCACAATGTTCCACTGTAACAACTCAATGCACACACTGGAGTGTGACATCACAATGCTCCAATGTACCAACTATCGACCATATGCCATTATATTGCTCCAATGTGTGATCTCAGTGTTACAATATGACTTCACAATGTTCCATTGTGCCATCACAATG
>NW_008414195.1:0-280 GCF_000622305.1 Nannospalax galili | reverse complement strand
AAAAAAAATGTATTAACCCCTTATTGACATAAGGAATGGCAGTGATGGATCAGTTATCACATCTGTGTGGCAGTATGTGAACTGGGGGTCATGAGACCACAGACACAGATGGACCAACTTAGCCTGATAAGTGGCATGTTGCTTTTCTCCCTTTATTTCAGTTATTTCCCCTAAATAGTAGTACTATGTGCATTCCTAATATAGTTTAACTTTCTTATAAACTGATCAACAACAAAAATAAAGATTCCCCAAAACTAAGTTGTGCCCTTGGATTAGAAGA
>NW_008414194.1:0-280 GCF_000622305.1 Nannospalax galili | reverse complement strand
AAAGATGGAAGGCTATGAGCAACCATGAAATAGCATAAGCCAACACAGCATAGAGACTGATAGTACCATATCCTGTGTTCAGCACCTGAATCCAAACCCACAACTGCCACTTTGCAGCTTTGCAACGATTTTTCTTGTCAATAACCCTAACATTTTCATAGTTTCTAAAGATTTATGAGACTTATGTACCTAAAAACATAAATTATGAATTTTTCTCAACATTTTAACAGTACAAAATATTTTCATAATACTATAGTTTACTATGCATAAAGTTTTAAGA
>NW_008414193.1:0-280 GCF_000622305.1 Nannospalax galili | reverse complement strand
CCTCCTCCCTCTGCTTCCAGGCCTCAAAACACCGGTCCGGCCCAGGACCCTCAAAGCAAGCAAGCTTTTGCTGGTCTACACTGGGAAACGATGGTCAGGAAAGAATTACAGGAATATCTAAAGAAACTGCAAAAGACCCTCCTTCAGCCCCAGTCGAAGCTCCCCGGTGGAACAGGTAAAGCAAATTGGCCCAAGAGTTCTGTATCAGCAATTTTTTTTCTCCCTTCCTTTCTCCAGTACTGGGAATTGAACCTAGGGCCTCACACATGGTAAGCATTCT
>NW_008414192.1:0-280 GCF_000622305.1 Nannospalax galili | reverse complement strand
GGAGTCCTATCCAGGGACATGCTCTCTGTAGCCTCTTATTCTCTATACTTTGGCCAGTTGTGACCTTCTGTGTGCATGCAGCAATGCACAAGAACCTTGCAGAGGCAATCAGACAAAAACTCATCATAGAACTGGAGAAACAGGCAGCTGGCCCCAACTTTAGCCACAGACTATTGGCAAATGATTACTGCTGGGTGAGGAATAGTTGATGTCCTTTAAGGGAGTGACCCTAGATAGGCTGACTAGACTCCAGTAGATGAACTTGCACTGAGGGACATCT
>NW_008414191.1:0-280 GCF_000622305.1 Nannospalax galili | reverse complement strand
TGATTCTACCAATCCATGAGCATGGTAGGTCTTTCCATCTCCTACTATTTTCTTTACCTTTCTCTTTAGAGTTTTGAAATTTTCATTGTAGAGATCTTTAACATCTTTGGTTTCATTTATTCTTAAATATTTGTGGGGAGGCTATTGAGAATGGGAGGGTTTCCTCGAGGGCATTTTCTGATTGCTTGTTATTGCATAGAAAGGCTACTGATTTTTGTAAGTTGATTTGTATCTTGCCACTTTACTGAAAGTATTTATCAATTCTAACAGTTTTCAGTAG
>NW_008414190.1:0-280 GCF_000622305.1 Nannospalax galili | reverse complement strand
TTTTCCAGACAGCTGGTCAGTTACTCATATGAACTCACATCAATGGTGATAACATTCAGAAGTCCTATGCAAGTTCAAAGCAGACAAAATCCCAGTATAGTCATGGGAAAGTGGGTAAGAAATCCCAGCCCAACCTAAGGAACTTTTGACAGCTGATGGCTACTTGGAGGGATAAAGACAGTATCTTACAAGGTTGGGACACTTGGTGGGTCCAGTGGATGGACTCATACTGGAGGGTATTTAGGGACATAACTCAGACTTCATAGGCCACATAATATAT
>NW_008414189.1:0-280 GCF_000622305.1 Nannospalax galili | reverse complement strand
ACTTGTTAGCTGCCATGTGGGTGCTGGGATTGGAAGCCAGATCTGCTGCAAGAACAACTGGTGTTCTTAACCATTGAGCCATCTCTCCAGTCCCAGAGAGACTTTTTTAATACCCTCCAATTCCCATCAGAATTAAGGTGTTCATTAGCTGGAGATGATCTCAAAAGCTTTTGCAGGCCCATAGTTGACCATGAAACATCTGCTGGGCAGTGAGCCACTTGTGAAAATCTAGGCCTCTAAGTAGCTAAATATGAGCCTCAGTAATACCATTTCATGTTTT
>NW_008414188.1:0-280 GCF_000622305.1 Nannospalax galili | reverse complement strand
AAGGTGTCAGATTCCCCTGGAACTGGAGTTTAGGGCGGTTCTTAGCTACCACGTGGGTACTGGGAGGTGAACCCAGGTCCTCTGCAAGAGCGGTAGATGCTCTTAACTGCTGAGCCATCTCCCCAGCCCCTATTATTGTTTGTAGACAAGACTGCCTTCAAACTCTCTGTAACTGAGGCTGGCCTTCCTCCTAATCCTCCTGCCTCCACCTCTGAAGTGCTGAGATTGCAAGTGCACTACCATGCCTTGTTTTGTCCAACATGGGACTTGAACCTAGAAT
>NW_008414187.1:0-280 GCF_000622305.1 Nannospalax galili | reverse complement strand
AAAAAAATGTTCTTAGGTCTCCTTCCTGAGTCCTGAGATTAAAGGCTTGTGCCACCACACCTGGCCAAAGTGACAATTTGACATTCCTCAATCATCATATGTGTGTTTTTAGAAGTATACGTATTGAAGTCTTAAAATTATCATGATTTATAACTACTATTAATATTTGAGATATTTGTTGAACTTTGTTTTCTTTTTTTTCCTTAGATCTTTTTGAGACAGGTCTCCCTGTAGCCATGGCTGACCTGGAATTCACTATATAGTCCAGGCTGGCTTTGAA
>NW_008414186.1:0-280 GCF_000622305.1 Nannospalax galili | reverse complement strand
CCACAATGAGCCAGCCGTCGTGGCACACACCTTCAGTCCCAGCCCTTGGGAGGCAGAGCCAAGTGAATCTGAGATCAAGGCCAGCCTGGTCTATATAACAAGGCTATAGGGAGACCCTGTCTCAAAAAGACAAAACAAAAACAAAGCAACCCCACAATGAAGGAAGCTTTAAAGAGACAGAACACAGCCTTCTGTTCTCTCAGTAAATTAGCCAGCCATATTTCTCTTCTTTTTTAAAAAAATATTTATTATTTTTATTTTATGTGTATGCGTGTATTGC
>NW_008414185.1:0-280 GCF_000622305.1 Nannospalax galili | reverse complement strand
GACATGCTCAGTGCAAAGTGCACACGCATACTGTGTGCTCATACCTAGGCTGCAGTGCAGTTATGCAAAGCAACACAGACAAGTGGTACCAGAAACTCCTTGAATTCATTGCACTTTACTTTGAGTTAGTTTTTGTTTTCTGTACAATTAGAAATCTTTTACTGTTGCCAGATTCTTTCAAACCCCACTTTTAGTTGTGCTACCCACAGTTTCAGAGCCTGTGCTTTCTATGCAAGAGATAAATAATGCCTAGCTAGTTTTAAAAAACCAGAGGGAACCA
>NW_008414184.1:0-280 GCF_000622305.1 Nannospalax galili | reverse complement strand
CGCGGGTCTGCGCCCCTCCTGGGGAGCGAGGCGTGCAGGCGGCGGGGCGGAGGCGGCGTCAGAGCTCCGGGGGCTGGGGCGAGGCGGAGCCCCCCGAGGCGGCGCCGGCGGCTCGCATCTCCCCCGCAGCTCCTCGGCCTCAACAGAGGTTGCACGTGTGCGCCCAGGCGACGTCCGCGCGCCCCGGACAGCAGCAGCCCTCGGCTTAGCTTGGTAGCCCGGGCGGCCCTGCAGGCCCCCCGGCGCCGTTCCGGGGCCCGCGCGGCCCCATTGGCCGGGG
>NW_008414183.1:0-280 GCF_000622305.1 Nannospalax galili | reverse complement strand
AAGCTGGAAGTTCCCTGCCAACAAATGGGTGTTAGTAAAAGTGCCAGGAGGTGCTATGCAGAATCACTTGGGAAGAATGATCACAAAAGTTCTCCATATTGATGGACTGACCCTGCACTATCAACATGCTAAGCAAGTTGTGCCTGCTAGTGCAATAGTAGCTCAACTAGTATATGTACAACTGACAAATTTCCAATTGGATATAAGGCTCTCCTTGGGGTGGAACACACATCTGGTACTGCAAGCCAAGCCAACCCTGGTGGCTGGAGAAGTTATAGGC
>NW_008414182.1:0-280 GCF_000622305.1 Nannospalax galili | reverse complement strand
GGTTTGGTTCCCCAGCACCCACATGGCAGCCAACAACCGTTCATAATTCCATTTCCAGGGGATCCAACACTCTCTTCTAACTTCCACTAAAATTGCATGCACGGGTGCACTTATATACGTGCAGGCAAAACGCACACATAAATAATAAATAAATAAATTCTAAAAATAAAAATAAACAAACACTTACTGAAAGCCACTCACCCCATTGGAATACACTCTATGATATGGGAAGCCCCATAGATCTAGATAACAGGAACATTTAACCAAATTGCATGGGCAA
>NW_008414181.1:0-280 GCF_000622305.1 Nannospalax galili | reverse complement strand
GCATATGCATGTTGAGTATGTATGCATATGTATGGGTTACCGTGTGTGCATTTGCATGTTAATGTGTGTGTTTGTGTTTATGTGTACATGGGGGCATGGGTGCGTGTGACTCTGTATGTGGAGGCCTGACATCAAGGGTCTTCCTCAATTACTCGCCACCTTTTTTGCTAAATCTTTTAACACATTTTAAATTGTGTGTATGTGTGTTTCTATGTGTGTATGTGCACGCTTGTACACACATGTGGAGGTCAGAGGACAACTTGTGGGAGTCAGTTCTCTC
>NW_008414180.1:0-280 GCF_000622305.1 Nannospalax galili | reverse complement strand
ACACACACATAGAATCTCTTTATAAACTCTCTAAGCAACATTCCTCCCACTAACAGACAATGAAGGCAGACATACATACCTATGAGGAAAAGATAAAGAGAAGCATTAGTAGTAATTAAAATCTGTATCACTATATTTTCCCCTCCCACTTCTTAGGAAACCCCTGCCCATGCCCTCTGAGTCCTCAGGGCTGACAAACCGATACAAGACATTCTATTTGGATTTTGCATCATTTATATGACATTTGGGAGGGGGTGACTTACAAAGATGTAGATTCTTA
>NW_008414179.1:0-280 GCF_000622305.1 Nannospalax galili | reverse complement strand
TATACAGAAGTCCCTTCTGCATGAAATAACTACCATCATCACAACTTCAACTGATCCTGATTGCTAAACATCATCATAATTGGGCTTGTTGATGGTTTGTGCTCATTCATTAAAGGAGGGCCAAGCAGAATAATTAGACCTCAGTGCACTATCTAGCCATTCTTCCCAGCCACTGAATGTAATTTGGACCTAATCAAACATGGCCTCCAGGATTTAGGAAGGGCTATAGTATACAATCTTGGAGAGGCTGGGAAGAGAAGGCATGATCCATGTTGGGTAA
>NW_008414178.1:0-280 GCF_000622305.1 Nannospalax galili | reverse complement strand
GCGCACACGTACAAGAGGATGTATGCACACGATCATAAATGTGTATGTGTGCAGCTGCCTGCAGATTGCAGAGGCACCAGAACCCCCTGGAGCTGGAATCGCAGGCTCTAATGAGTCTCCCAATGTGGGTTTTGAAACCCGAACTCAGATTCTCTGCAAAAGCAGTAGCACATTTAACACTGAGCAGCTCTCCGGCACGAACACAGTCATCTTAATTTTGTTTTCCACCCACTAAAAATGCAGCATTGGAGGCTGGAGAGATGGCTCAGCGGTTAAGAAC
>NW_008414177.1:0-280 GCF_000622305.1 Nannospalax galili | reverse complement strand
GCTGGGCAAAGCCCCAGCAGCAGAGAGCCACGGAAGATGCAGGGAAGCAGCCGAGAAGCAGAGACTTGCTGCCACAACAGAGACGCGGAGCCGCAGTGCTGCGAGACCTTCAGCACCTCAAGCGGCGGACAGCGACATGGGACACGGTCCGGCAGAGAAGCCCGCGGGACCCGCGCCGCGACTCTCCAGGTGTGCACAGGGGTACCCGTGCACCCCACACCTGGCGCCTAGCGCGCCCCATACAAATTCTTATTTATAAGATTTTTATCATCTTTCTTTT
>NW_008414176.1:0-280 GCF_000622305.1 Nannospalax galili | reverse complement strand
AATACAATATCATAAATCAATATAAATGAATTGCTGGTAAAATGTAAAGGGGTTTTGGAAACACAGATGCAAAGCTAATAGAACATATTTTGGGGTATGAAAAGCAGGTTCAGAGTGTTCAAAGAGGAAAATCCTGGCTAAATGGTGCCTGTATGGATCACTGAGCTATTGGTCCTTTATTAATTGCCCCAGATCCTTTAATAATTTATGACATGGGAATACAGTAAGGAACATGGATGTTAAGGAACTTGATGTTTAGTAAAATTCTTGATATTGACCA
>NW_008414175.1:0-280 GCF_000622305.1 Nannospalax galili | reverse complement strand
AGGTGATATATATCCTTATGCTGTCTCAATGCAAACGCCCCCCTCCCTCACTCCCCCCCCAAGCTCTCCCTGCCTCGGGCTGAGTCAGGTGTCCATTACTTTCTTGCAGCTGGTGGAGAAGCGCCTCCTGGCCTTGAAGAATGAACAAGGCCTTCAGGAACTCAGTGCTGCTCTGTTGCCCGTTGGCCAAAGTGCAGAGAGAGATGACTGTGGTCCCCGAAGAGGGGTCGGTTCACAGAACTCTCCCTCACAGATCAGTTCCTCAGACCGTCAAGGTCAC
>NW_008414174.1:0-280 GCF_000622305.1 Nannospalax galili | reverse complement strand
TTCTAGTTAACTCAGCAAGCTGGTCCAAAATGGGAACAATGCCATCCTTGCCAGTTTCTTAGATGGGAAGATGATGATGGAGTGGGTGAGTTTGTGAGTAACTCACCTGGCTTTTCAGGAGCAAGAGCAGAACATTTCAGGGTAGTCTGGAAAGGGGAAGTTAGGGACAGAGAAGTCAAGTATTATACAATTTCTTTTATGTGATATTTCCAGATTTTTCTTATGTCACATTTACTGAAACAGAAGTATAATGGTAGTTATTACATCCAAGGAAAGTATA
>NW_008414173.1:0-280 GCF_000622305.1 Nannospalax galili | reverse complement strand
GTTTTTACTATGATGTGCTGTGGAGAGATTCTTTTCTGGTCCTGTCTATTTTGTGTTCTATATGCTTCTTCTATTTGTATGGGCATGTCATTCTTTAATTTTTGGATATTTTCTTCTACAATCCTGTTGAAGATATGGCCTATTCCATTATCTTGAGATTTTTCTCCTTCCTGTTTGCCTATGATCCATAAGTTTGGTCTTTTTATGGTGTCACGCAATTCTTGTATAGTCCATTCTTGTGTGTTCTTAAATTTTTCATAATCTTTGCTTGAGTGGTCTA
>NW_008414172.1:0-280 GCF_000622305.1 Nannospalax galili | reverse complement strand
GTCTACCACACTGTATTTGGACAGATTCTTTCCCCCAGGGGATCATGTTGCTACTTAAGGGTATGGGAGATGCACTTCATGTATAGTGAAACTACACAAAAACCAATCAGATTGACTGAGGTGTGGGTAAGAGCAGATTACTTCATGCTTATGAGGCTTAGTTTATTCATCCTTAAAGATGGAAAAATCACAGTGACTTCATAGATTATATAACCACTTGTCATCGTAATGCTATTAATCCCAGCCCCATTGGCATTTTAGATGTGTGTGTGTGTGTGTG
>NW_008414171.1:0-280 GCF_000622305.1 Nannospalax galili | reverse complement strand
CTTGGACATGATACCATAAGTGACACTTTCTGATCCATATACACAAACTTTGTTTCATGCACAAAGTTGTTAAAAATATTTTACAATGTTATTTCCAGGTTGTGTGCTTAAGGTACATATGACAAGTAAATGGATTTTATATTTAGACTTGGATCCCATCTCCAAGCCTTATATATATAAATATTCCATATTATGAAAAAAAAATACTAAATACTTTTCCCAGGCATTTCAGATAAAGAGTACCAAATCTGCCCTCAGCCTGCAGGTTGCATATGGCCAG
>NW_008414170.1:0-280 GCF_000622305.1 Nannospalax galili | reverse complement strand
TGACAAGGCTCTCTTGGCGCGAATTACAAGGAAAACCAAGAAACACTTTTTTAAAAAGATTTGTGCCCAAGACCTTGAAGTGATGTTACCGGGGTGGAGCTGTGCTGGGGGCTCGAGGACTCGCTCTACGAAGTTGGGGACCTGGGCGTCAGCACCCGGAGGACACGGGGACACAAAAGTTGGGGAGGTCTGGCCGGGGAGGGGGTTCACGAGCACACTTTCCCTCCGATTGGCGGAAGCGTTAAGACTTTTCTTTATGGCGTCACCGAGTACCTGCCTG
>NW_008414169.1:0-280 GCF_000622305.1 Nannospalax galili | reverse complement strand
ACTATTGCCCCATGTGTTATTATATTGCTCCATAGTGGCATCAAAATGTTATGAGATGACCTCACAATGTTCCTTTGCCATTTCACAATTCTCCATTGTGACATCACAATGCTCCAGTATGCCAATACTCTTGCCCCATATGCCTTAACTCCATAGTACCATCAAAATATTACTATATGAATTCACAGTGTTCCTTTGTGACGTCACAATGCTCCAATGTAACACTATCTCCCATGTGCCATTGTATTGTTTCAATGTGCCATCACAATGCTAACCTATG
>NW_008414168.1:0-280 GCF_000622305.1 Nannospalax galili | reverse complement strand
TTGGAGCAATGTGATGTCACCTTGGAGCATTGTGATGTCAAATTGTAGTATGGTGATGTCATATTGTTGCATTGTGATGTCATTTTCGGAATCGTCAGGGGACATTGAGCACCGTGTTTGCATATTGAGCATGTTGACTACACAAAGGATCATTATAATGACACAATGGCACATTGTGATGTCACAATGAGCATTGCGATGGCACAATGTCACATTGGGCAGTCATAGTGTAACACTGTGATGGCAAATTGGAGCAATATAATGGCACATGGGGCCATAG
>NW_008414167.1:0-280 GCF_000622305.1 Nannospalax galili | reverse complement strand
ATGGCCTCCCAGAACTTGAAGGTAAGACCCTATTGCCAAAGACAGAACATACATTGGACACAGGATTTCAAGAAGTAGAGCTGCAACCGATCCGGAAGCCACTTCCCCTGAAGGAGAACTCTCAGAGCTTTGGGAAATGTTATGAAAGTGCAATGGAAAACACCAAGGGATGATCCAGAACCAGCTTCAAGACCAAATAACCACAGCAATGGTAAGCACAGCATGTGTAATTGGTGCAGTAGTGGCACTTTTATCTTGGGGGCAATCAACAGCTACCCAA
>NW_008414166.1:0-278 GCF_000622305.1 Nannospalax galili | reverse complement strand
CTCTCTCTCTCTCTCTCTCTCTCTCTCTCTCTCCCTGTCTAACCCTCCTTCCATGCCCTCTGCCCCCATTTTCCCCATTTCTCCCTTGATAATTCCTGTCTTCTATGGTCCCCCTCGCTTGAGCACCTTCTTCCCCTTTATCCCCACAGTTCCTTGTATAACCCTCCCTCTCCTACTTCCATTTAAGTACCCCCATTTTACACATTTATTCCTTAATAATACCTGTCTCTTACTGTTCTCTCTTGAGTTCCCTTTTTCCCTTTACCTCCCCAAGTACC
>NW_008414165.1:0-280 GCF_000622305.1 Nannospalax galili | reverse complement strand
GCCCACTGGTTTTCATGCATTTTTGTCATATCTGGTAAGGCTTATTGAGTCTAGTTTGTGTACCCACATATCCCTAAGTGCAAGTTCATCCACTGAAATCTAGTCAGTCTATCTAGAGTCTCTCTACCTTAGAGAAGATCAAGTTTCCAGATACTGGGGTTTGAGAGATGGACTAGTAGTTAGGAGCACCGGCTGCTCTTGCAGAGGATCTAAGTTCAGATGCCAGCATCCACATGGCAGCTAACAACTCTCCGTAACTCCAGTTCCAGGGGATCTGATG
>NW_008414164.1:0-280 GCF_000622305.1 Nannospalax galili | reverse complement strand
TCACAATGTTCCAATATGACTTCACAATGATCCAATGTGATTTCACTATGCCTCAATGTGACATAACAGTTCTCCAATGTGCCAATACTATCTCCACTAGTGCCATTATATTGCTACAATGTGTGACCACAATGTGACAATATGACTTCTCAGTGTTCCATTGGGAAATCACAATGGTCCAGTGTGGTATCCCAATGCTCCAATGTTCCAACACTATTGCCTCATGAGCGATTACATTGCTCCCATGTGCCATCATGAAGGAGCAATATGACTTCACAAT
>NW_008414163.1:0-280 GCF_000622305.1 Nannospalax galili | reverse complement strand
CTGTTTAATTTTCTTCGTATACCTTTGTAGATTTCAAAAGTTATGTAAATATCTAACATGCATGCAGAATGCCCTTTCCAGTAACATGCAGTGGTCTTGTTATTTTAATATTCTAAAATCCCGAGAAAAGCATCACACACACATGGTTTACAACCTGACTGTGTGGTCTTTATCATAGTTTTATTTATTCCAATATAGAATATATTCAGCACAAAGTTGGTAGGAAAATATGTCATGTTTTATAGATAAAGGATGCAAGTTAACACATAAACATGAGCAA
>NW_008414162.1:0-280 GCF_000622305.1 Nannospalax galili | reverse complement strand
CACTCCTCTGTAAACACTAAGAACTGAAAGTCTTCAAACTCAAATTTGCATAACAATGTTGATAACTGCTGTATTCATAGCAGCCAAAGGTACTGATGAACTGTCCATCACCTGATGGATGGATGTCACATTGTGGTGTGTCTATAGAATGGAATATTATTTACTTATAAAAGTGAAGCACTGATACTTGCTTCACTTGAAAACATAATGACAAATGAAAAAAATCCAGTCACAGAACATCCATAGGACATGATTATATTTATACAAAATACCCAGAATA
>NW_008414161.1:0-280 GCF_000622305.1 Nannospalax galili | reverse complement strand
CCCTGCTTGACTAGGCTCCCCATTGCATCTGATTGTCCCAGGTACTGGGGGTGGCGTGGGCTGGCAAATGGTGCGCTTACTCATCCCCAATCATCATTACGTGGGGGTCACTGGTTCGAACCCCCCTGCAAATGGCACCCAGCATGGCAGTCGAAGGAAGGTGAAAAGAAGAAAAGAAAGAAAAATAATGATTGGGGCTAATCAAGAAGTTTGGGGTAAGCAAGATCCGAAAGATGGGTAACGAAATTAATAAGCCTGAGGACCTGCTGCTTAAAGCGCT
>NW_008414160.1:0-280 GCF_000622305.1 Nannospalax galili | reverse complement strand
TTTCTGCCTGCCTGGTCTATGTGCTGGAGCACAGTGAGGTATTTAAGGGGTGCTTTGACAAAGATTTGTTGAGCATTGTTGGATCCTTAGGTGTTTATTGCATGAGAGGTGGTGACACAAAGGGTGGATGAGGACCATTGCCTCACTCCATCTTGGATTTAGTGGTTCTTCTGGGAAATACAGATCTCTGGGCTTAATTGAATTACCCACACTTTAGAAGAAAAGAGCAATGGGCCATTTACTTGGGCCTGGGGCATAAAAAGAGTAAGTACCTGGGGAA
>NW_008414159.1:0-280 GCF_000622305.1 Nannospalax galili | reverse complement strand
TGTATGTGAGTGTACCCATGTCATGCAATGCCGAGGTCAGAAGAGGGCCTCGGATTCCCCTGGAACTGGAGTTAAGTAAGGACGGTACATAGCCACCATGAAATTTTTTTAACTATGAACTTTTTAAAAATCAGCACCCCCTTTGTCCCCCCCACCCCCTGTATTCATTAAGATGTTATAGGAAATCTACAGTCCTGACAAAAGTTTGCCAATAAGAGACAGTCTTGGTTTCATTAATAATCTTGTTTTTATGTTTTTAAAACCTGTGACTGTTTACTTA
>NW_008414158.1:0-280 GCF_000622305.1 Nannospalax galili | reverse complement strand
AGAATTAATTTTTCCATTAGTTTCTCAAAGTCATCAGCATTCATTCCAAGGCTTACAGCATCAGACATTGAGACAATAGATAAATCAGAAACTTTATAAAAGTTACCAGTAAAGGTTTTTATATAGATCAAAAGATTTTTCATAAACAAACCTGTAGCAACTCATATATTAGAATCAGCATCAGTTGATCACACTTTTAAACTATGAAGGTCTGAATTTTTGCCTACCATCCAAACAATTTTCCTGGTTTAGCTAGTTAAAGATTAAGAATCCAGCATGG
>NW_008414157.1:0-280 GCF_000622305.1 Nannospalax galili | reverse complement strand
ACAAACACACACGTTGCATGGATCTCCAACAGAAGCAGAATGTTGTATGAGTCTCCAATACAAACAAGACATGTTGTATGAGTCTGCAACCCCAACAAACATAATGTATGAGTATGTAATACAAACAGACATGTTATACAGGTCTCCAACAGAGACAGACAGTGTGAGTCTGCAGCACATACAGAGATACTGTATGAGTCTACGATATGAAACGTGTGCGTGCGCTGTAAATAGACCTGTTTCAGGCCGATTTAAATTGTTCCGTTGTCACAGTTTCTTT
>NW_008414156.1:0-280 GCF_000622305.1 Nannospalax galili | reverse complement strand
TTAATGTTGACTGTATTTGAACTGAATTACTGAAATATTGATCCCTGGATACGTGTGTATGTTTCTATCTGTATGTTCACGTGTGGGGTGTGCACATGCACTGTCAACCTAGTCTCAGTGGGTAATAAGCCCTGTATGACTGAACAACTGAGAATTCAACTTGAACTCAAGTTCGTGAATACTTGCCAAGATGTGGCACTTCGGGGAGAGGGTCATGGAACCTTTAGGGGATGTGTCCTAGCTGTAGGAGGCATGTCACAGCACTTTTAAGAATCCAGAG
>NW_008414155.1:0-280 GCF_000622305.1 Nannospalax galili | reverse complement strand
TAGCAGTCCTAGAGGGAATTGGACTGGAGGGAACATGCTGCAACATAATTAAAACTATATACAACAAATCCATGGCCAACATCATTCTAAATGGAGAAAAGCAGGAAGCATTTTCATTAAATTCAGGAAACAGACAAGGCTGTCCACTACCTCTACTTCTTTTTAACATAGTCTTTGAAACTCTTGTAGAGCAATAAGACAAGAAAATTAAAAGAGTGCTAATTGGAAAGAAGAGGTTAAGTTATCCCTGTTTGCAGATGATATGACATTATACATAAGA